>NC_091471.1:333493608-333570176 GCF_036971445.1 Narcine bancroftii | reverse complement strand
AAGGGATCTGAGCTTTGTTTTAACCATTTCACAGAATTTAGATGCAGCGATTGAAGTTTAAAGTAGAAGGGGTAATGGTGGAGGTTGATATCACATGGACATTAAAAGTCTCTTACAAAGGCACATGGATTTAAGAAAAATTGAGGGTTATGGACTGTGAGGGAGGGAAGAGTTAGATTTTTGTGGAGTAGGTTTCCATCAGTCAGCACAATGTTGAATCCTTGGTGCAAACAACAGACTTACATAGCGGGTCACTAAGTGTTGGAATTCAAAGGTACAACAGAGAAGCCGGACCCATGGAATGCTCCTCCTCCAACATATGGGAGGTCAAGGAGATGCATGGTGTTCCTGGTGACATCTCCGGTCCAGATTGACCACAGCTACTTCGACGATACCTCTTCCCACCCTGTCCCCTGTAAGAATTCCATTCTCTCAATTCCTGTCTCCATCGCATCTGCACCCAGCATGAAGACTTCCATGTCAGATCATCAGAGATGTCCTCCTCCTTCAAACAACATGGCTTTCCCTCTATCACCATCAACTCGGCCCTCACTTGCATATCCTCCACCCCCACACACAAGGACAGGATTTTCCCTTGTCCTCACCTACCACCCCACCAGCCTCCGCATCCAACACCTCATTCTCTGCCATTTTCGCCACCTACTACGTGATCCCACCACTAGACACATCTTCCCCTCTCCATCTTAATGCAGGGACTGCTCCCTCTGTGATTCCCTTGTCCACATCTCCCTCCCCACCTCGATTTCAAGCATGAGAGATGAAATATTACTGATAAGACTGGGGGAGTGAAACAAAAATCTGCAGATGCTGGGATTGATGCAATACACAATGGAGAAATTCTTCAGGGCAGGCGTCTGAATAAAAAGGAAGAATGGGCAGGGGGAGTACAGACAAAAGGTGTTAATTGAATATGGATGAGACACAGGAGAGAGAAAAAGTGAGAACAACGGGGGGGGGGGGGGGGGGGGGGGGGGTTGTTGTTGGGGCTCTGTGGAAGCAAGAGCTAGGGGAAAGGAGACAAGGGGGATGGCAAAGGGAAGGGGAAACAGAAACCAGAGAAGTTGATATTATCATCCAGGTAGAGGGTGACCAGACAGAATATGAAGTATTGCTCCCCCAATTTGCGGGTGGTCTCAGTCTGGCCGTGTATGAGACCACTGTGTGGTGGTACACCACCGGCCTACTGCAGGGCGAAACCTCTGTACCTGCAGGAGTGTAAGGGGACAGGACAACACCTGGCCGGCTGTCAATCAGTCGGCCTGAATGGATCAAGCCCCACCCGGTCGGGTGTCAATCACCCTCCGGGATATAAGCCTGCGCCGGGCTGGCCTCCTGAGGCCTCGCTCAGAGTTGCTGCAGCCACAGCCAGCCTGACTCTGTGGAAGTCTTTGTGGGTTAAAGCCTGTTGTACAGTCTTTACCTCGTGTGTATCTGATTCTGGCTAACAGTGCACCACACACAAAATTGGCAAGGGAATGGGATGGGGATTTTAAATGGGTTGCCACTGGGAAATCCATCCTATTGCAGAGGACATAGTCAAGGGTGCTCAGCAAAGCGATCTTCCATCTCTCCGATGTAGAGGAGACCACAACAGGAGCACCGGATGCAGTAGACAACCCCTGGAGATTCAGACTGGCCTCGTCAGCGAGGCTCAAAACTGAACAACGAAATTCAACCATACCTCCCAGCATCCTCACAGATCTGAATCCCCTTCTTTATTTAATGTTGGTGGGAGGGGGGCGGTGGTGGTAAGGGAGAGGCTACAGGCAGAGAGGAGCAGCAGACCTTGCATTTCCTTCAGGCTGCTCACAAAGGTTCAAATCTGATCTTGCCCCCAGTTCCATTTTTCTGCCTCATCCCCATGTGAATACCCGCCTCTGATCATGGCAAGCCTTCTAGAAGCAGTGATGAGCGCAATTACATTGCAAGTATGTTTCAGGAGAGCTCACCTCTGTGTCATCCATGACAGTGCTTGTTGTGGTCCCATCCACTGATGGACTCAGGCTGGTGGAGGCATCATAGTCCAGGGTAGCGATGAGAACCTGGGCGGCCACCTCCACCAGAGGCTCTCGATAGTCAGAGAAGAGTATGTGGTTGTACGGGATCCCATACCCGACCGGGTCATAGGCACATACAATGTTTAACAGTGAAGTGAACAGTGGTAGTGCATGCCTGAAACAAAGCAGCCAATCACAAGTCAGAGATGTCAGCTCATTGTGCATTACCCAATGTAAATCACCCCCAATACAACTGAGGAACAATGCAGGTGAAGAATCTGCAAAGGGAAGGTCTGTCCAGGTAGGTGGATGGTCAGTGACTACAAAATAGACAAGTCAGGAACGCATCCACACTGTGCAGAGTCTAGACAGGGCAAGGATCAGACTCTGGGTGAAGCATGTTAGCTCACGTAAAGTTAAAAACAGAAAGTGCAGCAAACAGCCAGAAGGTCACGCAGGTAGAAAGTAAAAACTGATTTAATGTTTCAGGGTGCTAACCTTTCATAAGTTGTGCTCTGGAGCTAGGAGCTATTACACCTACACAAGGCAATTCAAATGTAAAGGGCTCTTACAACCATTGATACGCAGAGGAACCAGGTCCAAAGTGGCCAAGCAATGATGTGTTGGCTTTGGATAGGGAATAGAAGAGGTTCACTAAGACACTGCTTTGTCTAAAGAGTATGAATTTATAAGGAAGTGGAAAAGAATGGGTTGTTTTCTCTGGATTTATAAAGTTATGAGAAGTATGATGGGGTGAAAAATGAGAATCTTTATCCAAGGGTAAAATATACACACTGGAGTGTGCATTAAAGGAAGGGGAGTCGGAAAGAGTTTAAAGATATGAGGCAAATATTTTACACAGAGTGGTGGGTGCCTGGAATGGGGTGCTAGGTGTAGTGGTGAAAGCACATACAACAGCAGTGAGATACACACAAGAATGTACATGGAATGGTGGGATCAGCATCACGTGCAAGCAGCAATGACTTTGTTTGATTTGGACATTGTGTTCAGTGCACAGATTGTGGGCTGAAGGGCCTGTTCCTGTGTGCACTGATGTTCGACGCATACCTCCTCCTCATAATAACTACAGCCACAATTGCAAAGCTTTTTTTAATTCATTCTGCCATCATTTTCAAGAGCAGGAGGGGCTGAGGGGGGATTGGCACCACGTGGAGGAACACCCAACACCTTTGACAGCTCATCTTGCTTGAAGGCCTCACCGGTTCTCAGTTGAACAGAAGAACTGGACCCAGGGATTGAGGACATTCCCCTCTGACGTGGGAGGTAGGTACATGGCCTCAGAGAAGCATGTCAGCAAAAGTTTCAGCAGCTCTGTTCTGTGGAGCAAGAGAAAGTTTGGGTGAGGGAGGGAGATGCACCTAGATACCACTCTGCAATTATTCCATCAGAATTTAGCAGGTTAGGGTAGTGCTGTCTAGATTGGCAGGCCACTTGTTTACCTCACCACAGGCTGATTGTGAACTCAGACTCTGCTGCCAATCTCCTGAAGACACCAGGCAAATGAAGCTCCTTCTGTCAACTGCAAACTCCACTTCATCCTTGGCTTCCAGTAGAGAAGAGCTCTCATTTCTCACAGAGACGTAACAATCAACAGGGTCAAAGGCTCAACCACCCCGAGTGGAGAAATCTCCCCTAGGCCCATCAAACAGGCTCACTGTGCTCCTTCCCCTAACAGATTCTCATCAGAGACTGGCCCATCTCCGTAAACCCTCAAAGCTCTCAAAATCTACCCATCTCCATAGACCTCTCATCAGAGACTGTCAATCTCCATAAACCCTCAGACCTCTCATCAGAGACTACCATCTCTGTAGACCTCTCATCAAAAAATGCCCATCTCCATAAACGCACAGTCTCATCAGACTGCCCCATCTCTGAAAACCCAAACCTTTCATCAGAAACTGCCCCACATCCAAGCCACCTTCCCTGGATGAACCCATCATCTATTCAAACCATGAATTTGATTATTGTTAAAAACCCCAACTCATTGTGCTTTTCTGAATTCCACAAACATGAAGGACATTTAACTGCCCTGCAAGGTGACCTTATAAGCCCTTTGACCGTATTAAACTCCTCAGAGGAAGGTAGGTCCCAGCGTCTTCCCAGTTTAACAGAGGTTATGCCAAAGATTCACACTTTGTGGGAGATGTCTGTCAAACTAAGACATCTCACAAATCTATTTTGCTTCACTGAAATAAGCATTGTGTTCCCAGAAGACAAATCAATGCAACAAAAAATGGAAATGGAACCAGGACTTTAAGGATCAATATGGTTATATTAAACTACTGAACTGTTAATAAATCCATCTGGTAAGAAAAATAGATAGTTATGGATGTGAGGAGGGAAAAAGGAGATTGTTGTGCAGTAGGTTTCCATAGGCTGGCACAACATTATCGGTTCAAGGCTGTGATGTGATGTTCTATGTAATATGTTCTTTAGGAACATGATTGGCTAACATCCGACTTCAGACCCAGCCATAATGACGACTCTTAACTGTCTCCTGGGCTGGAGGTAATTGGAGTTGGAAACTAAGTACAAGTATGACCACAAACATCAGACATATCCTGAGAACAAATGGTAAATTGAAGCAGGAGCTGGGCTATGGTGCAGTGGTCGAGTTCCTGCTCTTGACGACTACCTAATGTACGATTCCACAGCACCTTTGGAATTCCACAATCTCTAACTAAACCAGGCCAGCATCCAGGCTCCATTCTGAATAATAGGCATCTGATTGAGGGGGTCTGAGGCAGCTACTCTAGGCACTACCTACCTGCCAGCTCATGTCAGAGTCATACACCACAGGAACAGGCCCTTTGGCCCATCATGTCCATATTGACTATCCAGGAGCTCTCCAATTTCACAGCACGAGGTCAGTGACCTAGCCTTAGTAATGTTGTAGGGCCCTCAGCTTCTACCTCACCCCCAGGGAGTGTGTTCTTCCTCAGATTCTCCCTGCACTTGAGTCAATTTCCTCTGGTCTCACACACACCTGCCATGAACAAAGTTTCTTGCCTGTCAATGCTCCTCATCACTTGGCTACCTGTCAGGGTCCACCCCAGCCTTCTTCTCCACTCGAAGCCAACAAACCCTAACCAGCCTCTGTCCTCGGCAACATCCTGGTGAGTCTCCTCTGCACCTTCTACAATACACTTCTGCTAGTGTACTGCACACAGTATTCCACCTGTGGTCCAGCCAAAATTTTATAAAAATGGTGGTCAGATCACATGGATAGCGTAGAAATTAGCACAGTTATTACAGGGCCAGTGACCTAGGTTCAAATCCACCACTGTCTGTAAGGAGTTTGTATGTTCTTCCCATGATCTGTGTGGGTTTTCTCCAGGTGCCCCGGTTTCCTTTCATGTTCCAAAAACTTACAGGGTTGGTAAGTTAATATGGGTGTAATTGGACAGGAAGGGTTGCATGAGGCAAAAGGGCCTTCTGCCGAGCTGTACCATTAAAATATAAAACAATAAAAAATAAACCCTACTCTAGCACAGGGTTTCCTAAACTGGGTTCCGTGGAAAAGAGGAAGATTTCCATAGAAAAAGTGACAGGGAGTAAAACTCAAAGGCTCATCATGATGTGATAACCTGTTTTTTTATTTACTTATTTCTTCTGTCCTTAATTCACTTTGTTTCTTAAAGAATCCAAACTTATATGGGACGGTAGCAAATTTCACAATCCCTCCCCCCCCCACCCAAGAAAAAAAACGACATCATGAGGCCTGACGTCAGCAGTGCAGTGGGCAATGAGTGCATTATTTTTTAATCAGATAATCCAAATTCTTCATCACTGGTACAAAACTGGCTGTATTTTACTGATATTCCACATGGTGATAAGTTTATAGTTTTAATGTTTCTTTTTGTGTGATTATTATAATTATTTTAAGTCTGCAATATTATGAACATTATCTTGATAATTTTTTTTCGTGTGTGTTTTAACCCATAGATCGTTGGATTAAAAATGTAACTAAGAGTCAGGATAATTCCTCTGAAGAACGTACTGAAGTGTCACCACTTTTTTCATGAAGAATTTTCGAATAAGCCTATATCTTAAAAATCAAGTGTCATGGAGAAACGAAAGTATGACGACAATTATTTGTCACTTGGATTCACTTCAGCCGGGAATAAAGAGGCCCAGATGCACAAGGTGTTTTACATGGTAAAATTCTGTCTGCTGTGCATTCCCTATTTCCATTTTCCATGACTTACATGTACAAAACCAGATTTTCGTATTATGTAGCAACGAAAACAAAATATAGAAACCGACGATACCCCTCCTGATGTAAGGATTCAACTATCGAATAATGTGCCCCAATATTAAGAAGATCTGTGATGACAAGAAACAATTTCATTCCTCCCATTAAATGTAAATTAGAGGCAACAATTAATTTCAATTTGGAGAATGGTGAGTTTATTTACTTTCTTGCTCTACTTTTTATATATCTATATGTACCAGGTTTTACAAAAGTGGCACCCTTCTTTTTAATCATACTTACCTCAAAAAATCTGAAAGAATAATCAGAAAATTATCGAATATTACAATTTCTCAGTGATACAGAATTATTTGAGGCAATAAAGAATAAACTTATTTCTTTGAGAATAAATAAATACACACAAGTATCCATTCTTTTCATCACTTTGTATATTTACACATGCATTATTTAAATTTAAAAGAAAAGATTCATTCCCAAATCACACTCGTTTCAACCTTTGTTCGAACACAAGGTAAATTCTTATATTTATTTCATTATTATCATTACTGGTGGGTGTGTTTCTCATTATTGTAATAATGAAGGAGCACTGTACTTCCGCAAATTGTACATGAAGATTAGGATTCTGCCATTTCCACATGCTCCCTAAAAGGGTTCCCTGAGCTAAAATGTTTGGGAAACCTTGCTCTAGCTCCAGACTAATGAACACAAAATCTCCTTCATCACCTTATCTGTGCTGCCACCTTCAGGATTGCTTGGATTTGTACACTGAGGTTCCTCTGTTCTCCAATTCTCCCCAAATCAATGCCATTTATGGGGAATATCCTTCTCTTACCTCCCCAAACAAAATGCATAACCTTGCATTTACCACAATTGAATTCCAAATTACCATCTGATCAATATCATTCACTGGCCTTAGACTGGCCTCCTTATTATGAAAAACTTCACTAATATTCACGTCATTTGTAAACTTGCCACTCATTCTTCCTACACTTTTCTTCACATCAATGGTAGGTAAACTATTGGACAGCTACCTCGGGATAGGATTTATGCACATTTGAAAAGTCATGGTTAGATTAGGTACATTAAAACTGGCTTTGCAAAGGCAGGGCATGTCATGTCCTGACTTTTAAATTTAAATTTGGGTGTGATATAGAGTAGTCATCTCTATCACAGCTCTGTACTTTCAGTATTTATTTTTCATCTGTTTACCTTTTTAAAACTTACAAAGAGGTGATGAATTTTACATTTTGTGTTTTTATCAAAGTTGAAATGGATACAGGAGTGGCAAAGTCAGAAAAAATGGAAAGAAATATAGAACTCTGACTAATCCACCAGCAATCCTGACTACTGAGGGCTTCTTTAAAGCACTTGAGCAGGTCAAAGTGTTGTTCACTGAAGAATTTAAAAGTTCTAAATACTAGGTTTTTAGCACTGGAAAATCAACTTGCAGAGGTCTGATGCTCTATTGATGAACAAGGTGACCTCAGCAAAATCTACTTTAAAAGATTCGAGTGACCGGGTTTGTCACCTGGAAGATAATAATAAGTTAACAGCGAGAATTATCGATTTGGAAAGTCGAAGTAGACGGCAGAATCTGCGCATCGTGGGCTTGGCTGAAGATATTGAAGCTGGCACACTAACTAAATTTTTTCTGACGTGCTGGTAACGGTGTTTGGGAAAGCAATGTTTCCGACACGACTGGAGCTTGATAGAGCACATCATTCACTATTGCCCAAGCCTAAATCTGGGCAGAAAACACATTTGGTGGCTATCAAATGAAGGAACTGCTGATCCATGAAACCTGTCGTAAAGGTAGACTGCAATATCAAGGCAAACAATTTAGAATCGTGGAAGATTATTGTCCCAAAGTTTGAAGCAGCGGGCCGTTCGTAGGGAAGTTATGTCAGAGCTATTCAAGCGTGGGGGTAAGCCTTCATTGCTGTATCCAGCGCGTCTTCGCATTTCTCTTCCCAGCAGGAAAAAGAAATTATTTCGTACAATGGATGACACTTGGAAGTACATTCACAAACTTCCTGCTCCATGTCTTGAATGACATTTTCTCTTTCTTTTTTCTACTGAATGGTTGTTTAGGACCAACGATTGAACTTTAATATGTTAGAGGTTCATTAGTTTGATATTAAGGCTTTCACATGAAAAGTACTCTTATTGCAAGTCGATTTAATTTGGAGTGGTTGAAGGGAAATAGTCACATTTTGATTGTATTTATGGTTAAAACTTTTCTATCAAATGGGATAAAAAATTTTATCCAATAATAGACTTACTAAAACTTTGAAAAGTCTTCAAACTTTTTTTTATTGTATATTGTGATTTAGCCGAACATGACTTCTTTTGATCTGATATGAACAGCTGTAGGGGCAATGGTTATTATTTTGCTTTTGAGCAACAACAACATCTAATCTCCACTGGAAGATAGTGGGTTTCTAGATTTATTATTTAGCTACTGTTGATCCATTTGGCAGCCTTAGAGGGGTGGAACTGGAGGGGACAGGGGATGGGTATATGGGTGTTTCTGTTTTGATTTGCCATGGTGCTTCATTGTTATGGTTTTTAAGTTCCATCTTTTGGAGTTGCACTTTCTGGTCTAACAGGACCATCCGCAGGCTAGAGGTTATTGTGTACACTGCATGAATTTGGCTCTCCACCCGTGCACTGGAATTTTTGAAATTAGTATTACTGTTAGTATTTATTTTTATATCTGAGTCATCATAGTTAATTCTATTAATTTCTTTAGTTGGAATGTAAAAGGTATAATATAATAAAATGAAATAAAGTGTTTTCACATTTAAAAAATTTAAAGCTGCGATTATATTTTTGCAGGAGAGACATATTCGTGGTAGTAATGTTTTGCGTCTGATGTTGTGGTGGAAGGGGCAGCAATATCATTCTTCCTTTCAAGCTAAATCTAGAGGGGCATCAATCCTTATTAATCAAAATATTCCCTTTAGTATGCATAATGTTGTTTCAGATTCTAATGGTCATTTTGCTACTGTTTCAGGGAAATAAATGGTGAAATAGTGATTTTCGCAAATGTTTATGCTCCTAATGTTGAGGATATGGGGTTTTTTGAATTTTTTTACTTCTTTGCTGGATTTACGTTTTTATTTGCTTATTCTAGTCAGGGATTCCAACTACTGGATGGACCCTATCTCAGATCGTTCATCTTTTAACCTTGCCATATTAAACAAATCTTCTTTATTAATTTTGGTTTATGGCATTTCAGATGTCTGGCATTTTTAAAATCCTACTAATAGCGAGTATTCTTTCTTTTCTCATGTTCCACACACACACATATTGATTTCTTTCTCCTTTTCTCCATTTATTTTCTCTTTAAAAAAATTATCTGGACTACAAATTATGGACATGTTTTACAATTTACTTTTTTGATATACTGATTGTTTTATTAATTATGTGTAACTATTCATATCATCTCATTGTATTTTATTATTAAGCTCTTTATTAAAATCAATAAAAATATTTTTTAAAGAAATTTATTTAGCACACAGTAGAAGGCCCTTTTGGCCCCTGAAACCCATGCTGCCCAATTACATCCTATCAACCTACCAACCCCATACAATTTGGATGGTGGTAGGAAAATGGAGCACTCAGAGGAAACCCACTTGGGCTTTGGGAGTGGGGGGGGGGGGAAACATACAAACTCCTCACAGACAGCATTGGATTCAAATCTAGTCCTGGTGCTGTAATAGTGTTGCGCTAACCACAATGCCCATTACGCTAACAGTGCCATGATAAGGTGATTGATGAGGGCAGGATGAACTTTCGTAAGGTTTTGACAAAGTCCCTCTTCATTGGAAGACTTAGAAGGTGCAGGTACAGGGAATGCATGGTGAGTTGATAGACTGGGTGCAGAATTGGCTGGCCCAGAGAAGAAAGAGGGTAATGGTGGAAGGATGTTACTCAGGCTGGAGGCCTGCGGCCAGTGGTGCTCTACAGGGATCAGAGTTGGGACTCTGTTATTTATGATGAATTTCAATAACTTGGATAAAAATGTAGGAGAGTGGGTTTTTAAGTTTGCAGAGATACAAACTATTTGTGGAGTTGTGGTCAGTGTCAAGGGCTATCAAATGATACAGATCAGTTACAGATTATGGGCTGAGAAATGGCAGATGGGATTTAATCCAGAAAAAAGAGAGGTGTTTCACTTTGGGAGGTCAAATGCATACAGTTAATAGCAAGGCTCTTAAAAGTATCAATGTGCAGTGCAGAGGGATCAGGGGGTTCAGGTCCATAGCTCATTGAAAGTGGCCACACAAGTAGAAAGGGTTGTCTTGATGGTGTATGATATGCTTGACTTCACTGAGCAGGGCATCGTCAATAAAAGTAAGGAGGTCGTGTTGCAACCATATAAACCTTGGTTAGGCCGCATTTGAAATAGATTGATCAATTCTGGTTGCTCCATTACAAGGTCGGGTGTAAAAGCTTTGCAAAGGCTAAAGAAGAGGTTTACCAGGCTGTTGCCTGGTTTAGAGTTAGAGGTTAGGAGTTATGGGGAGAGGTTGGATAAACTTGGGCTATTTTCTCTGAAGAGTCAGAGGCTGAGGGGAAATTTATTTGTAAGAAGGGCATTGATAGGGTTTTCAGTCAGAATCTTTTCCTCAGGTCAAAAGCATGACACACCAGTGGACATGCATTTCATCAGAGGTGGAGAAGTGGGGCAAATATTTTGCACAGAGTGGTGGGTGCCTGGAAGGGGCTGCCAGAATTTGTGAGTGGAAGCAGATATAATTGTTGTGCTCAAAAGGCTTCTGGATGGACACGTGAATATGAAGAGGATTGAGGGACGTCTATCAGGTGCCAGCGGCAGAGATTTAGTTCGGCACAGACACGTGAATTTGAAGAGGATTGAGGGACGCCTATCAGGTGCCAGCAGCAGAGATTTAATTCGGCACAGACAAGTGGACTGAATGGCCTATTCTGGTGATTTACACTCGTGTTGATATACATCCCAAACAGCAAGAGTTTCCACATCAACTCCTATGATATTTTGAATATGATACTTTAAAGATTCGGTCACAGAAGACTCTCAAAAACTTCTACAGGTGTACTATGGAGAATATTCTGGCTGGTTGCATCACTCTCTGGTACAGAGGCACCAACACTCAGAACAAGAAAAAATTCCAGAAGGTCGTTAACTCGGCCTGCGACATCACAGGTACCAGACTTCACTCCATCAAGGACATCTGCAAGAGGAGGTGTCTTAAGAAAGCAGCCTCTATTCTCAAAGACCCCAACCACCCAGGCCATGTCCTCTTCACTCTGCTACCATTGGGAAAAAGAGCCTAAAGACGAGGATTCAGTGGCACAAGGACAGCTTCCTCCCTGCTGCCATCAGATTCCTGAATGATCAATGAACCAAAGACAGTACCTTACTTTGACTTCTCGTGTACTATTTTTATTTATTGTTGGAGGTGGTTTACATGAATATTTGCTCTATGATGCTGCTGTCAAACGACAAATTTCGTGACTTATTCACATCAATAAATTCTGATAACATCGGCTCCCAATCAGAAAAACACCAACCTCCCAACCCTCCATTATTACCTGCTTTCTTTATCAAGCCAACCTTGGACCCTTCGTCAGCTGCCAACTCGCCCTCTGCCAACTTCACTTCTACATGCTCCTGACCTCTGCCAGCTGCTATCCCCATTGCCTCTGCCCCCTCCCACCAGCTCCAGCCTCTGGCATCTGCAGTAAGGCCACGAAGGAGGGTTACAACCAAAGCAAAGCTACTACTCTTGCAGCAGTAAGCAACATTGCAGCTAACTCCTCACCTGTTCAAGTCATGGATGTAGCTGTGAGGAGGTGAATGAGCAAAACCCACACCTGCCTCCCAGATGTACTCACAGCTGTCGATAGAGTGAAGGTCCTCAGCCATATCCTGTAGTGACCAATGAGATCAAAGTTTCAGTGAACAAACAGGAATCACTCTCCCCATTCTCCACACATACATTTTTCAACCGTCACCATAACCATTCCTCCCCATCTTCTCCACCCAGATCCAATACCAACCAACTCTCATCTCACTAACACAAACCCAACCTCTCCTTCACAGGCTCCACTTCTCCCTCTCACACTCTCACACCATCATTCCCCTCCCTGCTGTTAGTCACCTGTCTTTCTCGACACTACCATGTGCCAGGAAGGAAGCATATTTCACATCAAGCAACCAGTGTCAGCATGGATAACTCCCAGCACGTATTGGCTGCAGAATGAAAGCCCAATTGCAGTCACTCTCAGATCAGTTACAGCATAGTTATGACATGGGATCAAGCATCATTATTAGCGGAGGAAAATACTTGGTTAGATACATGGTGAAGACCTCTCTACTTCATCCAGTAAACACATCTTATGCCACGAATAACTCTGTCTCCACACACAGAGTCACAGAGTTATACAGCCCAATTAAGATCCCTAACTGAGACAGTCCTATATGCCTGTGACTGGCCCATTTCCTTCTGACCCTTTCCTATTCATGTATCTATCTAAATGTCCTTAAAATAGTATGATTGTACCCACCTCTAGCACTTCCTTTGGTTGCCCATCCTCTGTGTGAGATCTCTGCCCTCTCATCTCAGACCTGCGCTCTATAGTATCCCCAATCCTGGGGAAAGAGTGGTTTACTTGGTATTGATTGATCAAACACCTATGACAAGGTTGGGCACATTGACCCATCACCCACATTCATCGTGGACCCCACTACTTGAGGGGACAAGGGTAGTTGGGCTTTGCTGTCCAGGTTGAAGGAGGCCCAGTGCCACCAACTGCATTAACAAGGGATGAAGGTGAAACACGTCATGAATGCAAGGGAAAGTTTATTGTGGCATGTGTAGCATTGAGGGTAAAGGCTCTCAATAACTCACAATGTGGCAGAGAGCCCCACCACTCCAACTCTTGACCTGCTCACTAAAGGTGGGGTTGGGTTCATGCTGGCAGCTTTGCCCATCAAATTATGATCGTTAAAGCTTTCAGACATCATCTTAAATATAGCCTGCAGCCAATGTGTGGATCAAAGTAGAATCTTGAGGAAATGACACAGGATGCTATGACGATGTAAACAGGGGCAGTCATTCTGTCCCTCACACACCTACGCTGTCTGCTTAAATCCACATTCGCTTGAAAGCTGTCAGAATTCTGCAACTCCAATGTCTCTGATAACAGGCTTTAAAGCTTCCCCTTGCCATCTTCAATACCTCAGTCAAACATCCTTTTTAAACTTTTCCTTCTCTGCGTTGCCATTTCCAGCTAGAGTTCTTCTCCTTTACACCAATCTAGTAGCCTTGTGAGATTCTTCCTAAAATGAGCAGTTCAAACATACTTCTGATAACAGTGATTGGTCTCAAACATCCATAAGATGATAAGAGGAGCAGAACTGTGCCTTCCAGCTCATCGAGTTTTCCCCACCATTCCATCGTGGCTGACTTACTATCTTTTTCAATCCTATTTTCCTGCTTTCTCCCCCTTAACCCCTGATTCCCTTCCTAATCAAGTACCTAGCGACCTTTCTTAAATATACCCAATGACGACCTCCACAGCAACGAATTCCACAGACTCACCCACCCTCTGGGTACAGAAATTCCGCCTCATCTCTGTTCCAAAGGTACTTTTTTGTATTCTATGGCTGTGCCCTCTGGTCCCAGACTCCCCCACCATATGAAACCTCCTCTCCAAATCCATGCTATCCACACCTAAGAATATTCGATAGGTTTCACCCAAAACTATTCACATTTCAAGCGTGGTCTGACTAAGGCCTTATAAAGCCTCAAGTCTACATCTCTTTTATATTCTATGAGGCTCAGAGTCATTGCTTCTTATTTTCCATAGATTTGCTGAGCATTTCCAATATTCTGCTTTTTATTTTAGTCTGAAGGTTTCACTTCAGAAACTCGGATCAATGATTTATGCAGGCTTATTATTGTTTCACCCTGACATTCTTTATAATCAACATTCTGATCCCCTTTTCAATTGGTTACAAGCCTTCTTTTTGTTAGACTGCTTCTGGCATCCTTTCTTTATACAATGAGAAGATTAGCGATGTTCTCACTAACTACTGAGAAGCAACCCTCTTTGCACTTCTCCCTTACCTATTAACTGCTGGACTCGGATACCTGGCCTTTCATCTTTCAGTCAATACCACTGGCTGCATTTTAATGCTACAAGATTTAATTGCTCCCAATTTATTTTAACTACTTCTGATGGTCAGCATTAATTTTATTCAAACAGCAGGAGGCATCAAAGCCCAGAACATGCTGAGTGAGAGGTCATCAAAGTATCCTGAAGGGAGAACTCAAGGCCAGTAGCCAAAGGGCTGATTGTTTTCTGTTACCAGATCCAACTCAAACAAGAAGCTCACTTCAGGTCTGAAATCAGGTTCATATCAGCAGCCATGGTCTGGATTTATATGCTGCCTTCGATACCCGCAGCTCCAAATCTTGGAATTATTTTAATGTGTCTTAAAACTAAGGAAATATGCTTTGCAGAGGACTCTGTTTAATCGACATCAAACACAATGTAAAGTGCTCTCAGAGAGGGAAGCAGAGATAATGCTGAGCAGTGTGATTAGAAACCCAAGAATGGCTGGGAGGGGGATTACGACAGGGAAAGAACTGTGATGGGGGTGGGGGGGCAGGAAGACAAAGAGGGGCTGTGATGGGGAAAGAGTGCTGCACTGGGGAGAGAAGGAGGGGAGACAAGAAAGTGTGGGAGGAAAGGAGGGAGGGGCTGTGACGGGGAGGGAGAGAGTGAGGGCTGGGAGGGAGGGAGGGAGGGGGATCTGTGTTGGGGATGGAGGGAAGGTGGGTGGCTGACGGGTGGTAGGGAGGGTGGCAGTAACGAAAGGGATAAGGGCTTTCTGTGACTAGGAGGGAGGAATAGGGGTCTGTGATAGGAATGGGCTGATGGAAAGTGATAAGGTAGGGTGTGATAGGAAGGGAGGGACTTCTATAACAAGAGAGGAGAGGGAGGCAGGCTGTGATGTTGAAGGGGTTAGGGGGAGGGGAAAGGTGAGTCTGGGGATTTGTAAATATAGATGAGAAATTATACTCATCAAGTACTCACAAACTCAAATATACAGAATGAGAAGGACCTCTCCCCATATGTCTTCCCCCTCCCTTCTTTCCTCCAAGCCCCTTCAACCCCCACCACAGGTGCTCCTTCCCCCCCCCCCCCTATCCTGAATGAAATCCACATAGAGAACTGCCCTGCAGACCCATTGTTTCTGCCTGTTCTTGCCCACCGAACTCATCTCGTACCACAAATCCATCTCCTGTGTGAACGACCACTGCCGGGATGTCAGGAGATTCTTCCTAACGGTAAATTCCTGTGAAATCTATGTAAAAAAACACTCATCTCCTTTCCTCCAGCTCTCCTCCCCCTTCCATCTCCATTCACAGAGCTATCCCCTACTCCCCCTATTTTCTCTTGTCCCCTCCCTCCCTGGTCCACCTCTTGTCTATGGGCTTGTGCTCCTCCCTATGCCCCTCACCCCACAATTTTATTCAGGCACCTGCCTACATTTTGCTCATATCTTGATGAAGGGCTCAAGTTTGAAACATTGGTTATGTATCTTTAACTTTGTTATACAAAGTATACTATTTGACTTGCTGAATTTCTCCAGCATTTTGTGTTTTTACTTCAATCACTGCATCTGCAGACTTTAGTGTTTCACTAGGGTTAGACCAAAGTTTGGGACAGGTGTACTCCCTAGGATCAGGTCCAGAGAAACGTCAGGAGCAAGTGGCTCTCTGGGGTCAGGCCCTGGAGGGTTTCCTAGGGTTAGACCAAGGTTTGGGGCAGTGGAATCTCTAAGGTCGGGCCCAGGTTTGGGATGGGTACAATGCAGGATCAGGCCTGGGGTAACCTCAGGCACAGCTAGGCACTCAGGGGTCAGACCAAGGTTTGGGACAGATGGGACCTCCAGGGTTTGGACTACATTTGGGTCAGGCAGGCTCTCTCGTGTCAGTCCCAGGTTTTGGGTAGATGGGCTCCTGGGGGTAAGCTCAGGTTTGGCTTGGGGATAGAGGAACATGCCTTGAGGCACATTACACCTTTGCATTCACCTTCAGCAGTCCTCTCTCCACACCTCCACCGTCAGCTTCTAGCCTCAAGCCCAACCTCAGGAGAGGGTGGGAGGACATCCCTTGGCTGCTGAGGTGGAGTCTGTAGACACACCACATGTGGGCACTGCAAACAAGGCAGAAGAGAGGCATGAGGTCATCCCTAACACCATCCACTCTACCTTTATGTAAAGACAGCCTTTCCATTCATCGCAGAAGCAGTGAAAACACCCAAAGGGCCAACATCTTTGGCCGCAGCACTGCCCAATGCTTTACATCCTATTCTATCACACGAATAATCTGAAAGGAGCTGACTGTATCTCTGCCTTGCCAGAAACTGATGGAAATGTCATGGGATCTCTATTCCCTTTCGCTCTGGGAGTAAATCAAAGGACAGTGATGAAAATGCTAACAATTGTCCACTCCCTCTCTCCCTGGGAGTGAATCACAAGGCTGTGTGGAGGGGGTGTCACCCTATATCCACTCCCTCTTTCCCTGGAGTGGATCACAGGGCTGTGCAAAGGGCTAACTATAGATCCACTCCATATCTTCCTGTCCAGGAAGTGAATCACAGTGGGAGTGTTACTCTGTGTCCAGCTATACTCACCCTTACCTGAAAAAATTTGTGGCTGACACTGGATGCCCAAAATGCAAAAATCTCTCACCTCCTGCACAAAGTTCCTTCACCCTGACAAACATGAGGCAGGCTGCAAGGGGTTTTGGCAGACATACCGGCCCAGGCTTCCTGTGACTCTGAACGGTGAAGTCAGGACAGAAGAGCAGGTCAGCAATTGCAAGCAACAGTGACTCCGCGAGAGGCCGAGCATTTTCATCGTCTCCTTCGCAGGCCTGAGTACACAGAGAGAGAAGCAGCCGTTAATGAAGGCACCCAACATTCCCACTGCCATCTGAAACACTAGGAATTGCCCTGAATAAACCCATTTTTTCGTGGATAGGTCTGGCGTGGGCTTCAGAAGGTACTTCATCAACAGGATCAGTGTCCCAGTGGCTCAACAGGAACGATGCTCAGGGAGCTTTCCTCCTCTCTGAGCAGCAGGGAGGGAGGACCAACACATCGTCAAGTCAATGAAACGTTGTCTTTTCTTTCCTCTTCAATCTTTTTATTAAACATATTATAGTAAACAATACATAAGGAGAATCAAATACTAAAAACAGAAACATTCAGAATACAACATATAACATATTGGACAATATTGTCCCTTTCTCCTCAATTTGGAACATTCATAAAAGAGAAAACAAAATTGTTATTAAAACCCCATCTAACCTACCAAAAAATGAACAAAAAACAGCAAAAAAAAAAGCTGGGCAGCCTCAACAAGATCAATACAAGCTATTTACAGTGTCATCCTGATTTAATGTGGATTCAGATATAACGCAATGAGTCATTGGACTCTGGCTTCAGGCTGCCACCAGGAACGAATACAAGTGCTTGGGGCTCGCGAGGACCTGGGGCTGCTGCATGCAGCAGGGACTGTCAGTTTACTAAAAATTAATTTGTGTTTTATTGAAACTCCCCGATTTAGTGCGACCCCGCTTTTTCCGCGTTGTGATTATTTTGCACCCAAACCATCATGTTTGACCACTGTATCTGGCCTTTGCCAATAAAAAAAAACCAACAGGAATCCAAAACAGTCTGGAAGATAAAGTCAAAATACAAATTAATTCATACAAAAATAATTTATAAAAGTACGCCGTTTTTTCAAACTTAAGAGGTAATGAGACATTGTCTGGGGTCCCCTCTCCACACCCCTGCTGAGTCACATTGTCTGGGGTCCCCTCTCCACACCCCTGCTGAGTCGCGTTGACTGGGGTCCCCTCTCCACACCCCTGCTGAGTTGTCTCCAACACTTGTTTAGATTTCAGATTTCCAACAGTTCTGGATTTTGTTTGTAACCTTTAGATCCCACTCACCATGTTCTGTGCAAGATCAGGTGCTCTTAGTCAGGTCACTGGCCACACAGCTGTATTGACCCCAGGGCTGCTTGTCAGCCATTCAGCAGAGAATAGGCCCTTCAGCCCAACTCCAACCATTCTGGGCTGATCCCTTTTACCTGCATTTAGTCCATATCCTCCAAGTCCCTCGTATCCCTTTCCCTGTCCAAATATCATTGTGGTGTTTCCACAGTTCGTTCCAGATTTGGACCAACCTCTGAATGAAAACGATTCCCCCTCAGTTCCATCTTAAGTCTCTCTCCTTTCAACTTAAACCAATGTCCTCTGGTTTTAGAATTATCTATCCTGGGAATAAAACTGAGCATTCACTTCATCCATGTCATTCATAATTTTATGAGCATCTATCAGGTCATCCCTCAGCCTCCTCTGCTCCAGAGAATACATCTCCAGCCTATCCAATCTCTCCCTCCCAGCAACATCCTGATGAATCTCTGCACAACCTCCAATTTACTGATGTCCTGGGCAACCGGAACTGCACATAGTACAGCTCAATCATGTGGTTCCAACTTCTGTACTCCACACCATACCCAAAGACCAGTGGACCAAACACCTTCTCCACCACTCTGCCCACCAGTGTTGTATCTCTCATCAGCCAGTAGATCACCAACATCATTGGGCAACACCGTTACATAGCAGCAAGGGTGTGGCAGATGGAGTAAATGCGAGGTCATCCACTTTGCAAGGAAGTTAATATGGTTATTTAAATGGAGAAAGAATGTTCAGGGAGACTTGGGAGTGCTGTGCATGAATCACAAAAAATTGATTTGCAGGTGCCACAGGTAATTGAGAAGACAAATGGGATATCAGCCTTCATTGCCAGAGGTACTGAATTTAAGAGACGGGACATTCTGCTGCTACTAAATAGGGTATTGGTGAGGCTGTACCTGGAGCACTGTGCAGAGTTCTGGTCTCCTTCCTCAGAGGCAGTGTTAGAGGAGGTTCAGCATGTTGATTCCAAGTTGAAGGAGTTAGCCTATGAGGAGAGATTGAATCACCTAGGACTCGCCTAGGATTAGAGGGGATCTTATAGAACCATAAAAGAATGAAAGGTAAAGATAAGATTGAGGCAGAAAATTTGTTTCCACTGGTAGGTGAGAGTAGAACTTCAGACATAGCTTCGATTTGGGGTAATAGATTTAGAATGGAGATTAGGACCAACTGCTTTTCCCAGAGAGTAGTGAATCTGTGGAAATCTCTGCCCAAGAAGGCAGTGGAAGTGGCACAGTTGGCCTAGTGGTTAGCACAGCACTGTAGAGATAGCAGACGGATGTAATAAGTAGAACGTTGTGATAGTAGGAGATTTTAACTTCCCAAATATTGACTGGGACTCCTATACTGTAAAGGGCTGGATGGCTTGGAGTTTGTCACGTGTTCAGCAATATATAGAGGTACCAATGAGAGAGGACACAGTACTTGATCTTCTATTAGGAAACAAGACAGGTCAGGTGACAGATGTATGTGTGTAGGTTAACATTTTGGATCCAGTAACCATAATGTCAGATTCAAGTTAATTATGGAAAAGGAGAAGTCTGGTCCTCATGTTGGGATTCTAAATTGAGGAAGGCAAATTTTGTGGAAATGAGAAAGGATCTAGGAAGCGTGAATTAGGATATATTGTTTTCTGGCAAGAGTGTGTTAAGTAAGTGGATGGCCTTCAAAGGCAAAATCTTGAGAGTGCATATTTTGCATATTCCTGTTAGGATTAAAGTCAAAGTTACTAGGTATAGAGACCCTGGTTTTCAAGGGATATTGACAATCTGGTTAAGAAGAAGAGAAAGGTGTATAGCAAGTGTAGGAAATAAGGAGCTAATGAGGTACTTGAAGAGTACAGAAAATGCAAGAAAATACTCAAAAAAGAAATCAGGAAGGCAAAAAGACAGGAGGTTGCTCTGGCAGATAATATGAAGGTAAACCTGAAGGAGTTCTACAAGTATATTAAGAGTAAAAGGATAGTAAGGGACAAAATTGGTCCCCTTAAGGATCAGAGTGGTCAACTATGTGTGGAGCCTCATATAATGGGGGAGATCTTAAACAGTTTTTTTGCATCAATATTTACTTGGGAAACTGGCAGAGTAGAGTGCATAAGGAAGGAAGAGAAACAAACAGAAGGGTCAAGGAATATATGGAGATTAAGGAGGTGGAAGTGCTTGCTGCCTTACAGCAAATAAAGGTAGATAAATCCCACAGCTGGATATATTCCCTCGGACCTTGAGGGAGACTAATGTAGAAAGTTGCGGGGTCCTGGCTGATATATTCAAAATGTCCTTAACCATGGGTGAGGTGCCAAAATTGGAAGATAATTTGAAAATACAACAATGGTATATAGAAATGAATAAATGTATTCCATTAGAAAAAATAACATATAGTTTAAGAAATAATATTGAAATATTCGAACAAGTATGGGAGCCTTACATTAAATACAATAGCGAAAACCTACCGGGGACAAACATTACCTAAGTTGATGGAAGGAGAAGGAAAGAAAAGAATGGACTCAGTAGAATTTCTGGTGTATTTTTGTTGAATGACAACATTGTCTGACTGGTTTAATGCAACCTAGATGGTATACCTAAAATGGATGAGAGGGGGGGGTGGGGGGGTGGCTTGGGAGGAGGGAGGGGGGGGAGAAAAAGTCACTGTATATGTGTGAAAAAGAAAAAGTGTATATCATGGCTAATGTGATTTATGATGTGAAAAATAAAAAATTTTTAAAAAAAAGAAAAAAAAACCATGGGTGAGGTGCCAGAGGATTGGAGGGTAGCTCACATTGTCCCATTGTTTAAAAAATAAACCAGGTAATTATAGGCCAGAGGGCTTGACACCAGTAGTAGATAAATTATTAGGAGTTCTGAGAGTTAGGATATATAGGTATTTGGACAGTCACGGGCTAATTAAGGACAGTCAGCATGGCTTTGTGCGTGGTAAGTCGTGTTTAACGAATCTTGGAGTTTTTCGAGGAGGTTACCAAAAAGGTAGACGAAAGGAAGGTTGTGGATGTTGACTACATGGACTTTAGTAAAGCCTTTGACAAGGTCCTACATGGGAGGTTAGTTCAGAAGGTTATGACACTAGGTATCCATGGAGAGGTTGTAAACTGGATTCGTAATTGGCTGTATGGGAGAAAATATAGAGTGGTAGTGGATGGTTGCTTCTCAAACTGGAGGTCTGTGACGAGTAATGTGTGACTCAGATGAGATCTGAGTTGGGACCATTGTTGTTTGTTGTCCATGTCAATTATCTAGATGATAACGTGTTAAACTGGATCAGCAAGTTTGCTGATGACACAAAGATAGGAAGCGTAGTGGACAGCGAGGAAGATTTTCAAAGCTTTGCAGAGGGCTCTGGACCACTGGGAGAATGGGCCAAAAAATGGCAGGTGAAGTTTAATGCAGACAAGCGTGTGGTGATGCATTTCAGATGGGCAAACCAAGGTAGGACATACATAGTAAATGGTGGGGCACTGAGGAGTGCGGAGGAGCAGAGATATCTAGGAATACAGATACATTGTTTCTTGAAGGTGGTGTCGCAGGTGGACAGGGGTGTAAAGAAAGCTTTTGTCATCTTAGCCTTTATAAATCAAAGTATTGAATATAAGAGTTGAGATGTTAGGTATGTTATGTTGAAGTTGTTTAAGACATTGGTAAGGCCAGATGTGGAATATTGCGTGCAGTTCTGGTTGCCTAACTACAAGAAGAATATCAGATTGAAAGAGTGCAGAGAACATTTAACAGGATATTGCCAGGTCTTCAGGAGTCGAGTTATAGAGAAAGATTAAACAGGTTAGGACTTTATTCCTTGGAGTGAAGAAGAATGAGGGGACATTTGATAGAGGTTTACAAAATTATGAGAGGTATAAACAGAGTGGATGCAAGTAGACATTTTCCACTTAGATTTCTAATCTAAGTGGGAATAAATACGAGAGGTCATAGTTTTAAGATGAAAGAGGGAACATTAGGGGAAAGTTCAGAAAGTGATGGAAGTGTAGAATGACCTGCCATCTGAAGTGGTAAATGTGTTTTAAGAATAAATTAGATAGATAAAACAAAGGACTCTACATCACCTTTGTTGACCTCACCAAAGCCTTCGACACCGTGAGCAGGAAAGGGCTTTGGCAAATACTAGAGCGCATCGGATGTCCCCCAAAGTTCCTCAACATGATTATCCAACTGCACGAAAACCAACAAGGTCGGGTCAGATACAGCAATGAGCTCTCTGAACCCTTCTCCATTAACAATGGCGTGAAGCAAGGCTGTGTTCTCGCACCAACCCTCTTTTCAATCTTCTTCAGCATGATGCTGAACCAAGCCATGAAAGACCCCAACAATGAAGACGCTGTTTACATCCGGTACCGCACGGATGGCAGTCTCTTCAATCTGAGGCGCCTGCAAGCTCACACCAAGACACTTGTCCGTGAACTACTCTTTGCAGATGATGCCGCTTTAGTTGCCCATTCAGAGCCAGCTCTTCAGCGCTTGACGTCCTGCTTTGCGGAAACTGCCAAAATGTTTGGCCTGGAAGTCAGCCTGAAGAAAACTGAGGTCCTCCATCAGCCAGCTCCCCACCATGACTACCAGCCCCCTCACATCTCCATCAGGCACACAAAACTCAAAACGGTCAACCAGTTTACCTATCTCGGCTGCACCATTTCATCAGATGCAAGGATCGACAATGAGATAGACAACAGACTCGCCAAGGCAAATAGCGCCTTTGGAAGACTACACAAAAGAGTCTGGAAAAACAACCAACTGAAAAACCTCACAAAGATAAGCGTATACAGAGCCGTTGTCATACCCACACTCCTGTTCGGCTCCGAATCATGGGTCCTCTACCGGCACCACCTACGGCTCCTAGAACGCTTCCACCAGCGTTGTCTCCGCTCCATCCTCAACATCCATTGGAGCGCTTACACCCCTAACGTCGAAGTACTCGAGATGGCAGAGGTCGACAGCATCGAGTCCACGCTGCTGAAGATCCAGCTGCGCTGGATGGGTCACGTCTCCAGAATGGAGGACCATCGCCTTCCCAAGATCGTGTTATATGGCGAACTCTCCACTGGCCACCGTGACAGAGGTGCACCAAAGAAAAGGTACAAGGACTGCCTAAAGAAATCTCTTGGTGCCTGCCACATTGACCACCGCCAGTGGGCTGATAACGCCTCAAACCATGCATCTTGGCGCCTCACAGTTTGGCGGGCAGCAACCTCCTTTGAAGAAGACCGCAGAGCCCACCTCACTGACAAAAGGCAAAGGAGGAAAAACCCAACATCCAACCCCAACCAACCAATTTTCCCTTGCAACCGCTGCAATCATGTCTGCCTGTCCCGCATCGGACTTGTCAGCCACAAACGAGCCTGCAGCTGACGTGGACTTTTTACCCCCTCCATAAATCTTCGTCCGTGAAGCCAAGCCAAAGAAGAGATAGATAAATGGATGGGAGCGGTCTGGAGGGTTATGGAATAGGAGCAGGTCAGTGGGACTAGTGAGATTATGGTCGGCATAGAATAGAGGAGCCGAATGACCTGTTTTCTGTGCTGTAGTGTTATATGGTTCTACCAGCAACCCAGGTTCGAATCTGGTGCTTTCTGTGAGGAGGTTGTCTGTTCTCTTCATTTCTGCTGGGTATCCAAGTGCTCTAGTTTCCTCCCACCTTTCAAATCATTCAGGGTTTGTAGGTTAATTGGGGTATTTGGGTGGCACAGGTTCGTGGGCTGGAAATGTTGTCCAATTTTTTTTATTTAAATGTAGTTAAGTCATAGATTGATTTTTGAAGAGTAGGAGAATTATGGAGAAAAAGTAAGAAAGTGGAGCTGAATTTTTAATTGTTTCAATTTAAGTTTTTAAAATTAAATTTAGACATACAGCATGGTAACAGGCCATTTCAGCCCATGAGCCCATGCTGCCCAGTTACACCTAAGTGGCCTACAACCCCCTGTACATTTTGAACGGTGGGAGAAACTGGAGCCCCCAGAGGAATCCCATCCAAGCATGGGGAGAATGTACAAACTCCAGTCCCAAACGCTAACTCAGTAACAACGTTGCTCTAACTGCTAAGCTATCCATGATGCCCTAATCTATGGCCAGATCAGCCACCATCTTGTTTAATGGTGGAGCATGCTTGACAGGCCAGATGGCCGACTTTTGCTCCCGTTTGTTCACCACCCCCCCACATTCTCATCTCCCTCCCATTTCTGGTTCCAACCTCTTCTGCCCACATTTCACCCCCTTCAGTTCCATCTAATCCAATCAGTCCTTCACATCATCCTAACAGCTTCCATTATATCACAATTGTCTCCTTCTCTACTTATCAGCTTCCAGAACCAGTCGCCTTTGTCTCAGTAGCCTGTGTCTAAGAATTTAACTTGTGGCACTATGGAGACAAAATTGAAAAAGGTGATGAACACAGGACTGAAAGTCTTGTATTTAAATGCATGCAAATATAAGGAATAGATTAGGTGATACTGCAGCATTATTGGAAATTAGCAGGTCTTACGTTGCAGACATCACTGAGTCATGGTTGAAAGAAAATCACAGTTGGGAGCTGAACATCCAAGGATAGATACAGGATATATAACAAAGTAGGCAGAAGTGGGGGAGGGGGGATGACTTTCGGGGTTGGCTCCGTTGGAAAAATATGGAATTAAATCCTTAGAAAGAGGAGACACAGGACTGATAGATGTAGAATTCCTGTGGGAGGAATTTTAAGAAACTGTAAGGGTAAAAAGTCCTGGTGGGGGTTATATGCAAACCTCCAAACAGTAGCCATATGGTGTATAAATTGCAGAGTGAGATGTAAAATCAGGTTGGTACTGGATCCCAAGAGAAAGAAATGGAATGCTGTGGGACAGTTTTTTAGAGCAATTTGTGGCCGACCAGGAAAAAAAACAGTTCTGGATTAGGTGTTATGAACCAGAGTTGATAAGGGAGTTGAAAGTAAAGGAACCCCTAGGAGGCAGTGATCATATAACCATAACTATATAACCGTTTACAGCACAGAAACAGGCCATGACGGCCCTTCAAGTCCGTACTGGTTCACTTGAACAACTCCACTAGCTCCTCCGCAGAGGCTTTCTTCATGATGCCACCGGTGCGCTGGTTTCTCAGAATTGAATTTTAGCTTTTCCGTCATTGATAGTTTGATGGGCAATTTCGATGAAATGGAAAGACGAATTCACCCTGCAGTTTGAGACAGAGAGACTAAGATCAAATGTATCAGTATACCAGAGGAATACAATTGGGAGCAGACTCTAGCAGGGATGACGGTAGAGCACCTGTGGCCGGAGTTCGAGCTTAACTTAGAAAGCACAGGACACATTCATTACAAGGATGAAGAAGTATTCGAAAGATGAGGATGAGACAACTGTGGCTAACAAAGGAGGTCAAAGCCAGCAAAATTAGAGCAAAGACTGGTGGAAAGATAGAGGACTGGGGTGTTTTTAAAAGCCATCAAAAGGCAACTAATTAAACAATGTGGGAGAAAATATGAAATGTGAAGGTAATCTAACTAGGATAAGGTCAATAAGCATTTTGTATCAGATTTTACTGTAGGAGATGCCAACGGAAGTGAGAGACTTTCAAGGGACAGAAATGGGTGTTGTCTCTGTTACTAAGGAGAAGGTACTGGGGAAGTTGATTAGTCTGAAGGCGGATAAATCACTTGGTTCAGGTTTCTTAAAAAGATAACTGAGTAGATTGTGGAAGCTTTGGCAATGATCCTTCCAGAATCACTGAATTCCGGAATGGTTCTAGAGGACTGGAAATTTTCAAATGTGAAAAAAAGACATTGAATTAACGGCCAGTTCATCTGACTTTGGTGGTTGGCAAAGATGTTAAAATCCATTATCAAGAATGAAGTTTTGGGGCACTTGGAAGCATGTGGTAAACTAGGAAGTACTCAGCAGGGCTTCCTGAAAGGAAAATATTGCCTGACATAACTGTTGCAATTTTTTTCAGGAGGAAATACAAAGTACAGACAAAGGAGAGAGTCAGTGGATGTAGTTTACTTAAAATTTTCAGAAGGCCTTTGGCAAGGTGCCAGACAAAAGGCTGCTAAGTAAGATAAGAGCCCATGTATTTTTGAAAAGATACTGGCATGGAAAGATTGGCTGATGGTCAGGAGGCTGAGAGTGGGGTAAAATGGGCTTTTTCAGATTGACTGCTAGAAATCGGTGGTATTCCACAGGGCTTGGTGCTCACGTTACACGTTAATGATTTGGATGATGGAGAAGATAGCTTTGTGGACAATTCAAAGATCGGAGGAGGGCCAAGTAGTGTTGAGGAAGTGCTGAGTTTGCAGAAGAACGGAGACAGGTTAGGATATTGGATAAGGAAATGGCAGATGATGTACAATGCAGAAAAGTAAATGATCATGTGTTGTGGCGGCACACATTCTCATGGCGAACTGACCTGGCGTGTATCGTCACGTGGCAGGGCAGCCATGGTAAGATGGCATCGTCAGGAGTTCTCCCCGACTCCAGCCTCCCTTCCACCACACGCCCTGGACAGTGATTATGACATCACCACGCACGCTGAGCCTGCGCTCCCCTTAAAAGGGGCGCACGCTGAATTCAAATAAACAGTCATTAACGACCTTTGGTGTGGTGACTGTGCTTTCTCCAGCTGTGCAGAGTGCCACACATGCACTTTAATGGAAGGAGCAAAGATTATTCTCTAAACAGGCAATGAGTTCAGAAATTAGAAGTGCAGAGGGACTTGAAAGTCCTTGAGCAAGACCCCCTAAAGCAGGGGTGTCAAACTCAAATTCACGGAGGGCCAAAATTAAAAACTTGGACTAAGTCGAGGGCCGAACTAAATATTTATTGAAAATTTTCAACAACATCTGCATGTTTTCTCTTCTTTCAACATATGTAATGTTAAACTTTAGGATATAACTTTAGGAGAATAATGTTACAGGTCAGGAGTAGGTAGCTCAAGTTCACCCTTTGCTTGACCTGAGGGAAACATATTTGGTCCCTGTGGAGATGTAGTCAGCATTCACAGGCTGTGTCCATTTTGGCCTGCATCAGGACTCAGCATTTCCTGCTCACTCCTCAGGCTCTAGGCCTCTATTCACCCTCGACCCACCATCCCTCTACCTGACCAGTCTTTTACCCAACCTCTACTCACCCCTCACTCCATTCGCTCTGCCTCTACCCACCCCATCCTATACACGCCCCTCTACTACTTCTCCCCTCAACCTGTTCCTCCCTCTACCCGTCTCTCACCCTCTAATCAACCCTCCCCTACTTGCCCTGCCCCCTCCCCTTTTACCTCTTCCCTATCCACCCCTCCTTCTACTCATCCATCCCTCTAACTGCCCCTCGCATCACCATAACTTCCCCTGCCCATTACTCCTCACCTACACCCTCTGCCCACCCCTGCTTACCCACCCACTCAGGCCCAGCGCGCTGCCGATCAGCCTTTGCGGACAGCCACCATCTCTCTCTTCACGTGCAGGGCCGAACCAGCCGTCCCTGGGGTCCGCGCGGGTGCAAGCGCTGAAGGCCGTGGTGACCGGGAGAAGTGCGCTCGCGCTGTGGAAGGGCCGTCTGGTGCCAGTTGCGCGGGGCTCGCGCTGCCCGGGGACCGTGCGCAGCCTGCCATGCCCGTCGCGCCGACAAGAAATCACAGGCGCTCGCCCATCCGCCGCACCGCTCGACAGGTGGGAGAAGTGACTGGTTGTGCGGGGAGCCTTCCAACTGGCTTGCCGGCTGATGACATCGACAGACTTCTCGTGTTACAATTTCTCGTGTTACAATGGGGAAGGATGTGCAATGAAGGGGGAGGATGGTGGGGGTGACATTACCAAAAAACAGCATCGGCTCTCGCTGCAGGGCGGGCCACCTCTAATACATTTTTGAAATGATCTTGCGGGCCAAATTTCGCCCGCGGGCCAGAGTTTGACATGTGTGCCCTAAAGGATAACTTGCATGTAGAGTCAGTGGTAAGGAAGGGACATTAAATGCAGGAATTCATTTCAAGAGGGATATAATATAAAACCAGAACGTAATGTTGAGGCTATATAACACATTTTTTAAACCATATTTGAAGTATTGTGAGCAGCTTTGGGCTCCTTATCTAAAAAAGGCTATTTTGGCATTGGAGAGGGGCAGAGGAGGTTCATGACAATATGGGACTGTACTATCTGGAGTTTAGAAGAACGGTGATTTTAGTAAGAAGGAGACGCTGCTGGAGCCATTGTAGAGCAAGGGAGCAGAGATACAGCGCTCTCGCAAGGTCCAGTCACCCAATCAACTGCTCTGAACAGCCCGTTGGGGGAAGCAGAAGGTGGTTTTAGTTGAAATCCTGCAACCGCAGGTCTGCCCACAAGATGGCAGCACCTGTTAATCAACACAAGGGGCTTCAGACTCCAGGGAAGCGGAGGACTGGAGCAGGGCACCAGGGAACGGGAAGATCACACATCATCTGAGAAGGAGAAGCAGAGGAGACAACCTGCGGGTAAGGTGACCATGGCGGCGGATCAGTGAGGGGCTCTGCAGCTGAGAGACTAGAGGATGCGGCGGGCTGCTGGGGACTGCTGTTGCGAGAATCAGGCCAGGCTGGAGACTGGCTCGATCTGGCTGGAGGGATACCAGGTATCGGAACCAGGATGCAAGGAGGTGCCGTGGGCCTGAAGGGTTCCTGACTATCTTGGAGGTTCGGATCTGGAGCTCAGGTTGCTGATGGTTTGTCTGCGGGAGTGCTGAAGGCAAATCTATGGACACTCAGTGACTCGGGGGGGTGGGGGGGGGGGGGGGGGGAAACGACAGGGGACAGTAAGGAGTGCTTAAGCAATTCCTGCCGGGGGAAAATCTATCTGATCTATCTGCCTTCCAGCAAGCAAAGAGATATTTCATGTATTACTATGACAATATATTGAATCTTGAAGGGGGATGACAATATATTGAATCTTGAAGGGGGAAATCACTGAAACCCATTGAATACTATGTTGGGGGAGCCTGGGACCAGAGGACAAAGCCTCAGAATACAAAAATGTCTCTTTAGAATAGAGATGAGGAGGAATTTCTTTACCCAGAGAGTGGTGAATCTGTGGAATTCTTTGCTGCAGACAGCTGTGAAGGCCGTCAATGGGGACATTTAAGAGAGAAGTAGGTTCTTCATTAGGATGATAATAATAGATAAAGGGGAGAAGACAGGGGAATTAAAATAAAAAGGATAGTAAATCAGCCATGATGAAATGATGGCTTGAATGTGATGGGCTCAATGATCTAATTCTATGTCTAATACACTGTAATTTGAATTCACCCCCTCCAACCCCACCCTGCATGACTCATCTTCCTTCACCTGACCCCTTGTCTATCTCTTGCCCTCTTTCTCTCTGGCACCTGCCACCAACTGCTTGGCTCTCCACTCAACCGCTCATCATCCCCATCTGTCCATCATTCTTCACACCTCCCTGATTCACCAATCCCATTCTGGCCTTTTGTCCAACCCCTGCCACCTACCCTCATTATAGTGGCCATCTCCCCTCTGCATTCTCAATCCAGAGGAAGGGTTCTGACCTGAAACAATGACCATTTTCTTTCTCCCACTGATGTTGCTCGACCCACTGAATTCGTCCAGCACAGTGTTTTTTTGTTGGGCTTTTACAGAATGGGTAATTTCAAGAACACATTAATTAATTACATGAATCATTAATTAATTATGTGAATGGTATGGAGGCACCAACTCTCAGGACAAAAATAAACTCCAGAGGGTTGTTAACTCAGCCTGTGACATCACAGGCACCAAACTTCACTCCATCGAGGTCATCTACATGAGGCGGTGTCTTAAAAAAGCAGCTTCCATCCTCAAAGACACCCACCACCCAGGCCATGCCCTCTTCACTCTGCTACCATCAGGAAAAAGGCTAAAGACGAGTCCTCAGCAGCACAAGGACAGCTTCTTCCCTGCTGCCATCAGATTCCTGAATCATCAATGAACCTTACTTTTCATGCACTATTTTTTTATATATAGTAATGTTGTAAGATGGTTATAGCATGAATGTTTTCTCTATGACGCTGCCACAAAACACCGAATTTCATGACTTGTTCAAAACAATAAATTCTGATTCTGAATGTCCAGCTGTCCCTCAAGCCTGGCCATTCATTTAACAAGATCATGCCTGATCGGATCTTGGCCTGAGCACCACTTTCCCTGTGGTCCTTGACTCTTTTTTTCCAATGATCTTTATCAATGTACCTTGAAGTTGTTCTATATCCACAGCTATCTGGTGCACACTTCCAAAGATTCACAACCCTCTTACAGACATTCCTCCTCATCCCTCTCCAGAGTTTCCTATGTTCTGAAATGATGCCAGCTAATTTTAGGTACCCACCCTTCTAGAGTCCACACCGTCAAACCCCATTCACAATCTTTTATCTCATTTTTCACCTCTCATTTTGAATAGGTGCAATGTGTTCAATCTCTGCCTGTCAAACCCTTCATCCCAGGAATCAACCAAGTGAACTTCTGTCCATGGTGGTGCACTCTCATCAGTGCCTGATGAGTCTACATCCAAATTGCCTTGCTTTTATACTCCATGCCCATTGCAACATAGGCCAACTTTTATACTCCATGCCCATTGCAACATAGGCCAACATTCTACAATATTTACTTTCCAAAGACTTCTTGTACTCGCTGTCCCTTTGTGTTTCATGTGTTAAGCCCAATGATCCCTCCAACGCCAACAGTCTTCAACTTTTACTCCACACAAATGATTATTTGCTTTCTCATTCTCCCTTCCAAAAGTAAATAACCTCACAATTTTTTGCATGGCGCTCAATCTGTCCACTCTTCCCCCCCACCCCATCACTTCACCAACCCATAGCCTTTTGCAGGTTCTTTTATCCTCTGCATGGCTTACTAACACACCCACCTTTTATTTTGATAATGACAAACTCAGTCCTTTCATTCAGTTACTAATGTAGATGGCAGGCACTTACACCCATGACAGTATTAGTTACATGGCCAATAAGAAAAGAACTTGCTTATACGAATCACACTTCTCTATCCATGCCAACACTATATTGCATGCACCTCTTATGCAGAGAATTTTATCCTGGCACTTCACTGAAAGCCATTAGCAATCCAAATACATCTCATTGCTTTCCCCCCTTAACCCACTGTTTGTTGCATTGTTAAAGAATACGGGCAAATCCAAATTATGATTTGCATTTCATAAAACCATGTTAACTCTGTCTAATTGATTTAAGAATTCCTGCTATTACCCCCATAATAATGATCTCAGCATTTCCCCCAAGGACAGATATTAGGTAAAGTGCTCTGATGTTCTCTGAATCCCACCTCCTCGAGAGTAATGACTTCTGCACCACTAGTCCAGCAACTGTACGCCATCACCACACGCAACTTAAAGAAAAGGTAGAGCAGAGACCTACCCCTCCACGCCCTGCTCCTGGAACTGTTGACCAAAAAAATCCTCTCCAATCTGGATCCTCGAAAATAAACGGCAAGATGCGGGTCAGCAGCTGGGTGCAGTTTATCATAACCTGCTTCTCCTTGTCACTTGTACAACCTGATTCTGCTCCTTGGACCAGCTTCTCAACAGCCTGGATGGGCAAGAAAACATCAATTGTTTACACTTTCACACACAGGAGAGACTGGACAGTCTCGGTTTGTTTCACACCACACAACAGAATGAATATGTTTTCCTCAGAGCAGTGGACTGTAAAAATGGCTCTCTGAGCCAAATAAAAGTGCACAGTGCACAATCAAAGGTAAAAGGAAACACCAACGGGAGGGGGGCTCAGCCAAGGAGTGGGCAACCACGGCGTGACCAGCTGAGGGATGCCCGACACCAGGGCTCTCAGCTGGAAGATGAGGAAGGCGGCAGGAGAGGGAGTGAGGAACCAGGCGAGGAAGAAAGTCGACGGGGTGAACAGCAAGAAGAGCAGCAGCAGGAGGCCCGACAGATGTGCAACCCAGAAGGGGAGGATCAACAATAAGAAGCCCAGCAAGAAGAGGCCTGACAAAGTGATACAAGCAACTCATCATGAGAATTAGAAGAGACACAGATACAAAAAAGAGAAGAAGACACAAACACAGGTACAGACACAGAAGAAGAGGATTAGGACCAAGATCTTCACAGAGAAATAGAAGGTAAAACAGATGGAGAGAATATAGATAAAGCCTTTTTTGAAGAACAAATGAGAGCATTAAAAAAATGGTTATCATTAGAATTTAGTGCAATTAAAAGAAAAATGAAAAGAACAGAAGATAAAATGCAAAGTTTTGAACTGGTCATGACAGATATAGAGAAAAGAGTAGAGAATGTGGAAGAACGAGAAACGGCTGTAGAAATGGAAGTAAATGACTTAAGAGAAAAATTGGAAAAAAGTGATAAAAAATTAAAGAGACACAAGAGGTATTTTGGGTTAAGGGAATATTGGATGTGGGAATTGTTGGAGTATTTTATGTTTTAAATGTGTTGTCATACATTGAGTTTAAAAAGGGAAAACTGAGAGATGAAAATGGGGAAAAGGGGGGATGGAGGTGGTGAGGAAGCAGAAAAGAGGTATAAACAAGATATAAGATGGCCACATTGAACCATAAGACTATAAAGATTAATGGAATATAACCAAATTAAAAGGAAGAGGCTATTAAATTTACTGAAAAAAGAAAAAATTTAGATATAGCATTTGTGCAGGAAATGCATCTAACTGAAGTGGAACATAACAAATTAAAAAGAGACTGGGTAGGACACGTAACGGCAGCATCATATAATTCAAAAGCTAGAGGTGTAGCTATATTAATTAATAAAAATGTACCAATCAAAATAGATGAGGAAATAATAGATCCAGCAGGGAGGTATGTAATGATAAAGTGTCAGAAATACTCAGAATCTTGAAATTTGTTCAATATATATGTGCACCTAACGAGGAGGATCAAAAGTTTATGCAGCATATTTTTTGAAGATTGCAGACACACAAGGAAATGTATTGATAGGAGGGGATTTTAACCTTAATTTGAACCCAATGTTGGATAAAACTGGACAAAAGACAAGCAAAAAGAATAAAGTAGCCAAATTTATGGTTAAATCAATGCAGGAAATTAAACATGGATATATGGAGGAGGCAACACCCAAGAGAGAAGGAATATTCATATTATTCGAGTAGGTATAAAACATACTCAAGGATTGATGTTTTTGTTGTCAGCCCATATTCAAGGGAGAGTTAGGAAAACTGAGTATAAAGCTAGACTACTATCTGATCATTCACCCTTGAATATTAGTAATAGAACTGGAAGACACCCCACCAAGAACATATAGATGGAGGTTAAACTCCATGCTACTTAAAAGGCAGGAATTTAGGGAGTTTATTGAATGCCAAATAAACATGGAATCAGTGAAAGACAAATTTATATTATGGGACGAAATGAAAGCCTTCATTGATAATGTTATATAACTAAGATGAAAAAGGACTATAATTGGGAAATAGAGCAGTTGGTAAGTACAGAAAATGAACTAGTAAAAAGGGATGATATAACAAAAAAGAGAATCGGTGGACAAAAAAATAAAATACGAAATATTACAAATATATAAAGTGGAGAAGAACATAATGAAAATAAAGCAAAAGTATTACGAACTGGGAGAAAAAAAAACACATGAAATATTAGCCTGGCAACTTAAAACAGAACAAGCTAAAAGAACGGTATTGGCATCAAGGAAAAAGGACAAACAAATTACACATAACCCAATAGAGATTAATGAAAACTTTAAAGAATTTTATGAACAATTATACCAAACTGAGAACGAGGGGAAAGATGATAAAATAGAGGAATTTTTAGCTAAAATTGAACTGCCGAAATTGCAAGAAGAGGAACAAAACAAACTAATAAAACCATTTGAAATAGAGGAAGTACAAGATATATTAAAAAAGCTGCCGAACAATAAAACACCAGGAGAGCATGGATTTCCAATAGAATTTTATAAAACATTTAAAGAATTATTAATTTCTCCTCTCCTGGAAGTAATGAACCAAGTAGAAGAAACACAAAACTTGCCAGATTCATGTTAGACAGCAATAATTACAGTAATACCAAAGATGGGGAAGGATCCATTAACAACAGCATCATATAGACCAATATCTCTACTTAAGTCAGATTATAATAGCGAAATTATTAGCAAACAGATTAGCCGATTGTGTACCTAAAATAGTAAAACAAAATCAAACTGGATTTATTAAGAAAAGACGAACAGCGGACAATGTCTGTAAACTAATTAATGTAATTCATGCAGTTCAAGGAAATAAGAAGCCAACAGTGGCTCTTGCTTTAGACGCAGAAAAAGCCTTTGACAGAGTAGAGTGAAACTATTTATTTAAAGTATTACAGAGGTTCAATCTACCAGAGAAATATATTAATTGGATTAAAGCATTGTATAATGGACTGTTAGCCAAGGTAACAGTAAATGGATATGTATTGAGCCAATTTAAATTAAGTAGGTCAACTAGACAGGGATGTCCATTATTTCCCCCCCCCCCCCATTGTTTGCCTTAGCAATAGAACCATTGGCAGAACTGATAAGAACAGAAAATAAAATAAAAGGGATAAAAATAAAGGAGAAGGTGTATAAAATCAGCTTATTTGCAGATGACATCATAGTATACCTCACAGAACCAGAAATATCAATAAAAGAATTACATAAGAAATTGAAGGAATATGGAGAAATATCAGGGTATAAGATCAATGTAAATAAAAGTGAAGTGATCCCAATGAGTAATGTGAATTACTCAGAATTTAAAAAAGAATCACCATTCAAATGGGAAGCACAAGCAATCCGATACCTAGGGATCAGGTTAGATAATAACTTAAGCCACTTGTACAATCTAAATTATCAGCCACTAATAAAGAAATTGCAGGAAGACTTAAACATTGGAAAGAATTACCGCTAACGTTGATAGGGAGGGTAAACTGCATTAAAATGAATGTCTTCCCAAGGATACAATTCTTAATTCAATCGTTGCCAATTCCCTTAACAGAGAAATTCTTTAATGAACTAAAGAGAATAATAAGGAAATTCTTGTGGAAAGGGGGAAAACTGAGGACAGCGTTAGATAAATTAACAGAGAGGTATAACCAAGGTGGTTTGCAGTAACCAAACTTTAAAAATTATTATAGAGCTGGACAATTAAGGTATTTATCAGACTTTTACCAGACAAGGGAAAAACCAGACTGGACTAAGATAGAACTAGATAAAATAGGGGAGAAGGTACCAGAACATATATTTTATAAGTGGGATGAAAAGTTGGTACAATATAAAAGCTCACAAGTACTGGATCATTTACTCAATCTATGGAAGAAGATCCACTTAGAAAGGAAAAAAACAAATTACCAAATACCAAAATTGTTATTGACACAAAACCCATTAATCCTTTTTACAATAGATAACCTTTCCTTTAGGGAATTCCTTTAAGGAATCAAAAGAATAGAAATTTTTTTGGGGAGTATATAGATTATTAACATTTGAACAGTTGAAGTACAAATATGGAATAACTCATGGTACAATTTTTGCATATCACCAACTGAAAGCTTATTTAAAGGATAAATTGGGAAACAGACTGAGGTTACCAGAAGGAAGCAGCTTTGAATATATGATTACAGACACAATGATAATTAAAAGATTTATAATGAACATGTACATTAAGCTGCAAGATAAGGAAAATGATGAAATAAGCTATAAACCCAAACAAAAGTGGGAAAAGGATTTAAACATGAAGATAAAAAATGAAACATGGGAAAAGCCATGCTCCAGAACTATGAGGGAGAGGGAGAAACCACTGGGAAGGAGGGTGGGGGGGGGGGGGGGGGGGTGTAGTCAGGGGACGTATAAGAGAGAAGAAAAAAATATGTACAGAAAAAGTAAACAGAAGTAAAAAGAGACGGTAACAGGGTCACCTAAAACTAGAAATCGATATTCATTTTAAGGCCATCTAGGAGGAATACAAGTAAAACTTGAAAGTCTGCAGAGAGAGATCAGGATTCCACAAATTTACACTTAGCCTCACCTTGACACTGGACGACGCATAGTCTGAACACCCTGCCACATGCACCTCATGTCACGTGGTGTCTATGGATTATTTGTGCTTACCCACACTTATCTTTCTGAGTGCATGGGAGAGTTTGGCCCTTGGTGATCTTAACGTCTTCGTCACCTCATCTGAAGGCAGCGTCATGAGCTCTGAGCAATGCATAAATCTCCACATCTAGCTATGCTTTCTGATTTGCCCTGACTGTGCAGCGTTTGATCACCGTAACATCCCCAGTGCACTTGCCTATGTAGCTAGTCTCTGAGCTCACATCTCATCAATATTAGGTGTTTTCATGCTGAGCCTCCAGTTTGATGCCAGCTGCAGAGGCAGATAAAAATGTTAAACAACTGAATGTAAAGGCAGAGATTCTCTGCCCTCCATGAATACACCCTGCCGGCTCCAAGGCGCCGACTACAATCCCTCTCAGGGGAAAGGTCAGCCTTTTCTGATTGAGAATATGAATTCAAGGTAGGGGATTCACAGCCGCTCAAAAAGGAACTGCTGTTGCCTCAGCACCACCCATCATAAATACGTGGCAGAGCAATGGTCATCTTCCCTACCCATAATCCCACATGCAGCTGGAAACGCTCTGCGTTTCCCAGAATGGTTCCAGCTGCGTGAAGGATTACAGGTAGGGTAGACGGCATTACTCTGCTATGTATTAAGCCACTGGCACTGATGAGTGGCCCCAAAGGCTGAAGCAGCCCAATGAGGTGCCAGAGTGGCCAGCAGGACTTTCACAGCCTGCACCGGCAGCCCCCTGATGGCCCCCCAGCGCCCATGACCTGATGGTCCCTTCCAGCCGCCCCCAACCTGACGGCCCCTGCCCTGAGGGGGTCATAGAGGGAGAGGGAGGTGAGTGAGATGGGTCACAGGCTGACGACGTTACCAGTCCACCCCTAGCCATTTGCTTGCAGCAGTAGTACATTTATGCTGGGTGGCCAAGCACAGTGCTTCATCGCTGACTCTTCCCCCGAGAGGGATTGCAGTCAGCGCCTTGGAGCCGGCAGGGCTCATTCATGGAGAGCGGAGAATCTCCGCCTTTACACTCAGGTTTTTTGAATGTATGAAAGGGCCTACCGATGTGGTGATCTTAGCAGGCAGCCTTTCTGGATCTGCTCCATTCCTTGCTTCCTACAGTGGTGCTGAAGTTTCTCTGGCCAAGTTTGACTTGTTTTACCAGTGGAATGAATCCAGGGATTAAGAAAATAGACGTGTGGTTTGAGTATCCAAGGTAGGGGTGCAAGGAGCAGCCTTGTACACTCCAGGAACAGAGGTGGAGACCAGATCCAAGATATTATCTCATGTGGTTGAAAAATTGACATTGTTGGCACATCAGCAGGACTGTTTTTAGGTTGGCGTGATTGAAGTCACCAGCAACAACCATACAACCATCAGGGTGAGTTATCTGGACTTCACAGATGGCCTCGTAAAATTCCCTCTGGCTTCCCTAGCATTTACAGAAGGAGGAATAATCAGAACGGCTGTGAATTCCCTACATTGAATTCATATTCTCAATCAGAAAAGTAATTCATGTGGACGTCAAGATTACTAATTGTGACTGAAATCACTCCCCATCATGGATCATCACTGGTAAATTCAAAGGAAACTAGACATCACTTCAGTCCAAAGGCCCTTTCAGGTGGCCTGAACACCCCAATGTAAAGCCGCATAATCTCCCCACTTGCGGTTAAAGACATACTCACCTGAATGCAGGAGAAGTGCCTCTGAGGCGCCAACACTGACCCTCCTCGGGGAGAGATAATCAGCGGAGCGCCGGGCTCCGCCGAGGCACCTGAATGCAGCAGAAGTGCCTCTGAGGCGCCAACACTGACCCTCCTCGGGGAGAGATAATCAGCGGAGCGCCGGGCTCCGCCGAGGCACCTGAATGTGCAGCCACTGTAAGCAGCTGCCTGGGGCTGGGCTGTTAACTCTATCAGTTGGCAACCCAACTCCCCGCTGCCTGACAGCACCCCCTCCCAACAGACGTCCCTCCGCCCCGCTGCCTGACAGACCCCGCCCCACTGGAGAGGGGAGGTCAGCGGGGAATGTCAGGGCAGGGGCAACCAGTGGGGGGACAGCCGGTGCAGGCTGTCACAGCCCGGCTGGCTGCTCCTGCACCAGGGATGCTCTCTGTGGCATAGCAACGGCCGTCTTCCCTACCCATAATCCCCCACGCAGCTGGAACTGCAGCACCAGTCATCCCACCTCCAGCAGATCCGCAAGGCCCTTTCAGGTGGACCAGGCAAGGTGAAAGTGAGTCCACAAGTTAAGATCAACTCCTGCTGCCGCCCTCAAGGCGAAGGCTCCACCTGAAAGGGTCTCAAGTGTTGTTCTGAGTAGCAGTCATGAGAATGGGCAGGGGTCAAGGGCCAGCATGATTGCATCAACCTGAAGGCCCCAGGATATATCTTCAGAAATGTTGAACCCCAGGAATTTCATGTTCTTAATCCTTGCACTGGTGACCCCCTATGAAGACTGGTTTGTGATCTCCTGATTTCCCCTTCCTGAAATCCACAATCAGTTCCTTAGTTTTGCTAATGTTAAGTGCAAGAATGTTGTGACCACTCAACTAGCTGACCTTTCTACTCCTGTACACTTCCTCATTGCCATCTGTGATTCTGCCAACAACCGTAATTTCATCGGCAAATTTATAGATGGTACTTGAATTGTACTTACCCACAAAGACATGGGTGCAGAGAGAGTAAAGCAGTGGGCTAAGCACTTTGTTGATTGCCAACGAGGACGAGACATTGTTACCCATCCGTACTGACTGCAATCTTCCAATGAGGAAGTCAAAGATCCAGAGGCGGAAAGAGGTGCAGAAGCTCACCAACCAGTACTGAGGGGACGATGGTGTTGAAAGCTGAGTTGTAGTTGATGAAAAGCAGCCTGATGTACATGTTGCCGTTGTCCAGGTGATCCAGGCCTGAGTGGCAAGCCAGTGAGTTTGCATCTGCTGTGAAACATTTATGGCAGTAGTGAAATGCAGAGGGTCCAGGTCTTTACTCAGGTACGAGTTCATTCTGGCCATGACCAACCTTTCAAAGTTTTTCACAACAGTTGATGTGACTGATGTGATGTGAGAGGGCGATAGTACTTGAGACAGCTCACTCTGCTATTTTTGGGCACCAGTATATTTGATGCCCTTTTGAAGCAGGTGGGAAGCTCTGGCTGCAGCACTGAGAAATATCTGTGAACACTCCAGCTAGTTGGTTGGCACAGATTTTCAGTACCATGCCAGGTACACCATCAGGGCCTAATGGCTTGTGAGGGTTCACAATGTTCTGACGTTGGCCTTTGAGACAGATATCACACGGGTCGCCATTTTCTGCAGAGATTCTCATTGGTGCAGGTGAATTCACAACAAGCATAAAAAGTGCTCAGCTCATCACAACCATTTATGACATTAGGTTTTGCCTTGGAGAATGTAATGGCCTTCAAGCTCTGCCAATAGTTGGCAAGTATCTCATTCTATCTCTCGTTTCACAATGAATTACCTCTTTGCTGTTCAGATAGCCCTCCATGAGTCATACCTGGTCTTCCTGCAGAGATCTGGATCGCTGATTTTAAATGCCATCGACCTAGCCCTCAGCAGGTTGTGAATCCTTTGATTCATCCACAGCTTTTATTTGGGGTTCTCCTGGTATGTGCACATGTGCACACACTCAACCCCACAGTTCCCAATGAAGTTGGTGACAGCCGTGGCACATTCATTCAAGTTGGAAGATGAAATATTGAATATAGTTCAGTCCATCGATTCAAAGGCACTCCTCCGCCTCACTCCCAGTCTTCACCAATGATGCTACAATCCTCAGTCTCTTGTACACCAGCAAGAAAAGTAAGAGTAGAGCTTCACTGCACAGCAGTCAGGGGGAAAAGATGTTTGAAGATAACTGGCGAATGGGGCACAAGGGAACTTCCAATCCCACCAGCTGCATGATCCAAAACACACTGCTTTAAACTTATGGAAGTGGATTCCATGGTCAGTTTTGTAAGCAGGTTTTTTTTTTAATGAAACATCTGCACTAGTTTTTTCACTACTGCAATAGTGACTTTTTATACACAGCCACTGCCATCGGCTGCTCCACACCTGCTGCAATCGCATTGCAGCCACGGTACTCGCAACAGCACACCGCGCATGCGGGAGCACCACAAGGGGGTGTTAGTTGAATTGAGTACTAGCAGGGAGCAGACGCCATGCCCTCTCTCCATCTCTCTTTGATTGTGTACAGTAAAGTTGCTTGGTTCACCTCATCTGCCAACTCGTCTAATTATTCAGCACGCAATAATGAACAAATTAAAAAAAGCACAGTAAGGTATTGGATCTCCTGTTAGGGGAACGACACAAGACAGGTGAGAGAAGTGTGTATTGGGAACACTTTGGGTCCACTGATCATAATGCCATTAGTTTCAAGATAATTATGAATTATAATTCTAACTTTGAGGAAATGCTAGAAAGCATAGATTGGGATAGGTTGTTTTCTGGCATTGACGTGTTCGATAAGTGGAAGATCTACAAAAGTGAAATTTTGAGAGTATAGAATTTGTATGTTCCTGTAAGGATTAAAGGCAAAGTTTACAGGCATAAATAACCTTGGCTTTTGAGGGATATTAGGCATAGGTATAACAGGTGTAGCCAATAAGGAGCAAATGAGGCAATAGAGTACAAAAAACTTTTTAAATGTAGACATACAGCATGGTAACAGGCCCTTTTGCTCCTCGAGAATGAGCTGCCCAAGTAAACTCAATTAACCCAGTACATTTTCAACCGTAGGAGGAAACAGGAGTAGCCTGAGGAAACCAAAACAGACATGGAGAGAATGCACAAACTGCTTAAAGACAGCACCGGATTCAAACTGCAGTCGCTGGCGCTGCAACAGAGTTGCACTAACTGCACACCAACCAAGATATGCAGACAAGGAGAAGTAAAATCCAAAGGGCTTCTGCAGATATATTAAGAGCAAAAGGATGGCAAGGGACAAAACTGGACCTCTGCAAGATCAGAGTGGTCAGCTGTGCATGTAGGTAGGAGAGATGTTTTTTTTCCCCCATCAGGATTTCCTCAGGAAACTGGCACAGAGTCCAGGGAAGTAAGGCAAACAAGCAATAAGGTCATGAAACCAATGCAGATTAAAAAGGAGGAAGTGCTTCAGTCTTCAAGCAAATGGAACAAGCAGAATTATGTTTTGGCACAGACTAAAAGGGCCAATGGCTTGTTTTCAGTGCTGAAGTGTTCTATGGTTCTAAATAAAGGTGGATGAATCCCCAGGGCCTGACAAGGTATTCTCTTGGACCTTGAGGGAAGATAGTGCAGAAATTCCAGGGACCCTGCAGATATTATTAAAATGTCCTTAGCCATGGGTGAAGTGCCAGAAGATTGAAGGATAGCTCGTGTTGGCTCCAAAATTAACCCACCATGAAAATTGTAGGCCAGTGAGCTTGACATCAGTAGAAGGTAAGTTATTGAAAGGTGTTCCAACAAATCAAATATACAAGATTTGGGATAGTCAGGCATTTGACAAAATCCCACATGCGAGGTTAGTCAGGAACATTCAATCGCTTGGTGTTTATGGTGAGGCATTAAACTGGATTCAACATTGGTTATATGGGAGAAGCCAGAGAATAGTAGATGATTGCCTCTCTAATTGGAGGCCTGTGATTAGTGGTGTGCCTCAGGGATAGGTGCTGAGGACATTGTTATTTGTCATCTATGTCAATGATCTAGATAATGTAGTAAATTGGATCAGCAAGTTTGCAGACGACACAAAGATTGAAGTTGTTATGGACAGCAAGGAGGGACCACTACTGCATTCCATAAAGCTTGCAGAGGGATCTGGACAGCTAGAAAAATGGGCTACAAAATGGCCGATGGAATTTTTTTTTTTTTTCACACCATAAATCACATTAGCCATGATATACACTTTTTCTTTTTCACACATATACAGTGACTTTTTCTCCCCCCCCTTTCCTCCCAAACCACCCCCCCACCCCCCCCCCCCTCATCCATTTTAGGTATACAATCTAGGTTGCATTAAGCCAGTCAGACAATGTTGTCATTCAACAAAATTACACCAGAAATTCTACTGAGTCCATTCTTTTCTTTCCTTTTCCTTCCATCAACTTAGGTAATGTTTGTCCCCGGTAGGTTTTCGCTATTGTATTTAATGTAAGGCTCCTATACTTGTTCGAATATTTCAATATTATTTTTTAACCTATATGTTATTTTTTCTAATGGAATACATTTATTCATTTAAATTTAGTAGTTTCTTCCTTTTAATTTGGTTATGTATTCCATTAATATTTAAAGACATATAGTTCAGCGTAGCCCTTTTATATTTTGTTTATCTTCTCTTTCCGTTTTTCCATCATTACCTTTCCTCCTTTTCCATTTCTGTTTTCTTATTTTCAACTCTTTATAAGACAACATTCCTACAACATCCAACATTTTCCTTATTCTCCTATTTATATCTTCTTTATCCCCAATCTCCCCTTCCCCTCCTGAGTTGTCCTTTATCCCTTGTCGGACAACCACATCTCCCCTCTCCATTTGGATTTGCGAATCCACTCGCAAGCGTCAACTGATTTTGCAGTGACCGCTATTTCCCCCCACCCCGCCTCCCCCAGAAAAGATTTCACTTTTCATATGTCACAAAGGTCACTCTTTTAATTCCCTCCTTATTCTCTCTATTCCATTACCTTCCCTTATTAATTCTTGTCTATACTATCTATATTTTCCTCTAAGTACAGATACATTCATGTATGCTCATTGTCTCTATTCACTCTTATACCTCTTTACCCGCATACATATCAATCGTGATCATTTTTACTCTCATTACCCGTCTTCATCCCTCAGTCTATTTTTGTCTTTACCCACATACATATCAATCGTGATCATTTTAACTCTCATTACCCGTCTTCCTCCCTCAGTCTATTTTTGTAATTGTTCTGCAAATTTTCGTGCTTCTTCTGGATCAGAGAATAGTCTGTTTTGTTGTCCTGGAATAAATATTTTCAATACCGCTGGATGCTTTAGTATAAATTTATACCCTTTCTTCCATAAAATCGCCTTTGCTGTATTGAACTCTTTTCTCTTCTTTAGGAGTTCAAAACTTATATCTGGATAAATGAAGATTTTTTGCCCTTTATACTCCAGTGGTTTGTTGCCCTCTCTTACTTTTTCCATTGTCTTCTCCAGTACCTTTTCTCTTGTAGTATATCTTAGGAATTTTACTACAATAGATCTTGGTTTTTGTTGTGGTTGTGGTTTAGAGGCCAATACTCTATGTGCCCTTTCTATTTCCATTTCTTGCTGTAGTTCTGGACATCCTAGGGTCTTAGGGATCTACTCTTTTATAAACTCCCTCATATTCTTGCCTTCTTCATCTTCCTTAAGGCCCACTATCTTTATGTTATTTCTTCTGTTATGGTTTTCCATTGTATCTATTTTTTGAGCTAGTAGTTCTTGTGTCTCTATCGCTTTTTTATTAGATTCCTCCAATTTCTTTTTTAAGTCTTCTACCTCCATTTCTGCTGCTACTGCCCGCTCTTCCATCTTGTCCATTTTCTTTCCCATTTCTGTTAAGGTCATCTCCATTTTATTTATTTTCTCTTCTGTGTTGTTTATTCTTTTTCTTAAATCCTTAAATTCCTGTGTTTGCCATTCTTTAAATGACTCCATGTATCCTTTAATAAGAGCAAGTATATCCTTTACCGTGCCTTTCTTTTCTTCTTCTATTTCACTGTACTCTTCCTCTTCCTCTTCTTCTTCCTCTGGGTTGACCATCTGTTGTTTCTTTGGTGCCCTTTCCTCCTCTTCTTTCTTGTTTCTATTGTCTTCTGTGGTCTCTTCTTGCTGCAGGTGTTCTGCAGCTGTCGTTGCCGGCTGTGGAGATCGACTCCCCAGCTGGTCCCCCCTCCCGTCGGTGTGTTTTTTTACATTCCTCGCGCATGCGCGGTTGCGCACTTTTACTCGGCTCTGCGAGCCATTTTTGTAGTCCATTATTTACCGACCTGAGGGAGCGGGTTTCTCTCTCCGCAGTGGGCCTCTTCGGACAGGTAAGGCCTTCACCTTTTTCCTCCTTTGTCTTCTCTTCCTCTCTTCTTACCGTTGCTTTCGATTTTTCTTTTTTTGTAGCCATCTTCTTTCCACCTTTATACTCACTTTTCTGTAACTTTTATTTCTGTGCCTTTGTGTTTTCTTTTGTTTTTCCCGACTTTTCTGGAGAGGGCTGGAGTTCACCGTCCGGCCACTACTCCATCACGTGACTCCTCCTAGCCGATGGAATTTAATGCAACACCTAACAGTTGTCTGCATTTTGGAAGAACAAACTAAGGTAGGACATGCATGGTAAATGGTCGGGCACTGAGGATTGCAGTAGAACAGAGGGATCTGGGAATACAGAGACATAATTTCCTGTAAGTGACTCACAGGGAGATAGGGTCATAATGAGAGCTTTCAGTATATTGACCTTTATAAATCAAAGTATTGAGAATAAGAGTTGGAATGATACAATAAAGACGTCGGCGAGGCCAAATTTGGAATATTGTGTAAAGTTTTGTTCACCTGACTACAGCAAAAATATCACTATGAATGAAAGAGTGAAAAGATTTACAAGGATGTTGACAGGTCTTGAGGAACTGAGGTACAAGCAAAGATTAAACGCGTTAAGACTTTATTCCCTGGAGCATAGAAGAATGAAGGAAGATTTGATAAAAATATACAAAATTATGAGGGAAAAGATAGAGTGTATACAAGTAGGCTTTTTCCACTGAGATTAGGTGAGCTACAACCAGAGGATATGGGTGAAAGGGGAGAAGTTTAGGGGGGGAACATTAGAAGGAATTTCTTCACACAGAGTGATGGGTGTGTGGAACAAGCTGCCAGCTGAAGTGGTGAACATTGGCTTAATGTTAGCATTCGAGAAAAATTTGAACAGGTACATGGATGGGAGGGGTATGGAGGGAAATGGAATGGGTGCGGGTTGGTGGGACAGGGCAGAATAATAGTTCAGCACAGAATAGAAGGCCCAATTGTTCTATGCTAACAAGCCCTTGAACCCATATCACACAAATACACCAATTAACCTACAAACCCCATATGGTTTTTAAGGGTGGGAGGAAACCAGCACTCCAAGAGAAAACCCACACAGATATGAAGAGAATGTACAAACTTCTTACAGACAGCGCCAGATTTGAACCTGGGTTGCTGGCGCTGCAATGGCATGGCACTAATCACCATGCTAACTATTCATCCTTTAATATTTATATTTTTTTCTCACTAATTGTGTTAATTTGATTTGTACTTATTTCTTGTTAATGCTTCTTACAAACCTGTGTGGCTGCGGCAAACAAGAATTTCTTTGCACCTGAATAATACTTTCACATCTGACAACAAACTCTCATGTCATTGTTGGAAGTCTGCAGATGCTGGGGTCGAGTGCTGGAGAAACTCACATCCAGAGGAAGTAAAAAGTAGGATGAAGGGCCTAAGCCAAAACATTGGTTACCCTTTACTTTTCATCACATTGTGTCATCTCAAATTAAGTATATACTTGAAGGGAAATAATTGCAGCTTTTGGTAAAATGAAAGGGAATGATCACTGGAATAGTTTTAGTCACAGTCCCTTGAACCTAATGACCACCAAATCACAATTATAAAGGCATCAAACCAAAATTAACAGTGAAAAGGAGGAGCATCCCATAGCCACTGTTCTCAGAGGATAGCCAGTGCCCTCTATAATGTTTGGGACAAAGATACTTTTTTCCTTTATTTGCGTCTGTGCTCCACAGGTTTAAATTTGTCATCAAATAATTCACTTGTGATTCAAGTGCTCATTCCAGCTTTTACTCAAGGCATTTGTATACATTTTAGTTTGACGACGTAAAAATTATTGCACTTTTTATACATAGTCCCCTCATTTCAGGGCATATTTAGGACATAGCAATGGTATGCATATTAAATTAGTCACGTTTAGTACTTGTTGCATATTCCTTGCATGCAATAACTGCTTTAAGTCTGTGATTCATAGTATTTTCACTGGTAATGCTCTGCCATTACCTGCAGCCATCTTCAGCTCCTGCTTGTTTCAGGGGCTTGTCCCCTTTAGTTTTCTCTTCAGTATATGGAAGGTATGCTCAATTGGATTTAGATGGGGTGACTGAATTGGCCATTCAAGAATTTCCCAGGTTTTAGTTTTTAAAAAATTCCTTTGTTGCTTAAGCAGTAGTTTGGGATCAGTCTTGTTATAGGACAGCAGTCCAATGAGTTTGGAGAGATTTTCTCCATTTTGTGTAGATAATGTTTCTATAAACCTCATTCATTTTGCTCCTGCCAACAGCAGTTACATACATGCCCAGGCCACAACTCTCCCACCATTATGTTTCATAGATGCGGTGGTATGCTTTATGCGTCCACACTTTGCTCTTGCCATCTCTCTGATATAGGTTAATCTTCGTTTCATCTGTCCACAAGACCTTTTTCCAGAATTCTGCAGGCTCTTTTAAATACTTCTTAGCAAACTGTAATCTGGCCATCCCATTTCTGTGGCTAACTAGTGGTTTGCATCTTGCAACGTAACCTCTATTTCCGTTCATGAAGTCTTCGGTAGACAGTAGTCATTGATGCATCTACACCTGCCTCCTGAAGAGTGTTTCTGATCTATCAGACAGGTGTTTGGGAATTTTTCTTCTGCATGATGAGAATTCTTCCGTCATCAGCAGTGGAGGGATTCCTTGATCAACCGGTCCCTTTGTGATTACTGAGCTCAATTTTATTCTCAAGGATGTTCCAAACAGTTGATTTTGGCAATCCTAAAATTTGGGCGATGTGTCTTACTTTTCTATTCTTGTTTTTCAGCCTCATAATGACTTCTTTGACTTCCATTGGCACAACTCTGGTCTTCTTGTTAAAAAATGGCAACTGCAGACTCCAAGGTCATCAAAAGGTTAGAAGCAAGCCTAGCTCTCTTATACCTACACCAATGAAGCAACTAAACATAGCTGAATAACCACAAACACCGGTGAAGCCAAATGTCCCAAACATTGAGGGGACTATGTATAAAAAGTACAGTATTTTCTACATGGCCAAACCAAAACGTACACAAATACCCTTGAATAAAATCTTAAATGAGTACTTTGCTTAATTACAAATTTAAAACTGTTGAGCACAGAGGCAAATAAAGAAAAAAGTGTCTTTGTCCCAAACATTCTGGAGGGCATATTTTAACACGAGAGCTTGAGCCATGCAAATTTCTGGAAGATACTTCAGTATTAATTTTGCATGGTTCTCAAAGCACAAGACTCAGAACCAGTAGCATGCAGCCAAAAGTCAGCGCAACATATGGCCAATAGCTATACTGTGTGGTGCCAATCAAAGGAGTGGTGCAGCAAAGTGGGCTCGAGGTCATGGATTAGCAGATGGTGACGGGACAGAATGTTCTATCCTGCTTCTAATGTTCTCTCATAGTTTCCAGGATCAGTGGAGGCAGCTGTAAACCACCAATTGGTGAGTATTATCAGTAATAATTCAGATTCAGGGTCTCCGGAATATGCACCAAGCTTTAGGCAACTGGAGTCAGTCCATACCTTGATGTTTCATCCTCACCACACATGATGACCCAAGTCTTAGATGATTCCTATCAGAACTGAACACAAGAAACTTTTCACTGACAGGTGCCCCAAAATTTTACCTGAAGTAATGAACTCCAGGGTCTTTCAGTGGGTAGGTGCAAGAAAACTTGAGTTGTGCTGTGCTCCCTTGGAAAGAGTTTGCTGGAACAGTATTGTGGGAACTTTACAATGTTTCTAAGTAACAGTTCACATTAGTCTGGGCAGTTGGGATACAGACACCATATTACAGAAGAGAACAACAGTCCAACTATCAACACCAGCCTTCCATTTACTCCCTTGACAATGACCAAATTCAATGCTTACCTTGTAACATAGGGTGGCTAGGTTAGAGGGTGACTCCTCCCTGACCGCTCTGATTTCAGCTGCTGGCACTAAGGTAAACACATCCTGGATGGATGTGGCTGTGTCAGCCCAAAACTGATCCCAGAATGCATCATCGGTGGCCTCCACTGGCTGGAAAGCACAAGCAGCATGGGTTAGAGGCAAAGCAAATCACACAGGTCATTCCATTCAACCTTTATATACACATCATAACTTCCACTTCTAGGCATTCAATGTGATAAACAAGGCATTATACAGGAGCATTATCAAACAAGAGAAAATGGTGCAAAGACAAATCACCAAAGGGCTTGGTTTTGGTGGAAGAAAATAAAGAGGTAAAGGGAAAATAGTTTTGGAAAGAATCAGAAAGTTTGGGACCTTGACAGTTAAAGACCAGGATGTTCACAGTAAGGACAATTAAGTATTATGATACTCAAATCTAGAAGAGGGACGAGGCAGATATTGTAAAGAATTGCAAGGATAGAAAACCTGATTGGAAAGGAGAGGGGCACAGAAGACAAAACGACTAGATTCAGTGTGTAATAAATAAATGACACATTTTTCTTGTTTATTTTCCTTTGTGTGAAGATATTGTTTTATGGTTTTATTGTATATGTTGAATACAAATGGGTTTTGGGGGGCGTAGGTAGAGGGGAGGGAGGGAAAGGGAGAAAAGGCCACTGAATAAATTTATTGAGAAATATTTGTACATATTTTGGTTGACCTATTCACAGTGTGAAAAGTAAAAAAACATTTTAAAACAGGAACAGATCAGGTCTTTGAGTGCAGCCATGTTGAGAGAAAGTGTGGAAGTTCAAGAGGCAATGGTGGGTTCAGGAAGGCTTTTGTCTTCCTCATGACACAAAGAGAGCAGTGGGAATGGCAGTCAGAGCAGTTAGATGCTCTTCTTGGAGGATATGGGAAATCTGGGACAGCTCCCATGTTTCAGAGTCTACTCCTGAGAGGTGCACCTGATTGCAGTTCAGAAAATGGAGCCAGAGATGGTTTTCATGGACTCCTGATGATAGATAGGAATTACAGGGTGGCAGTTACACCAAGGACATAGGAGAAAAGTAATCGGACAACCTTCAAGAGAGGAAAAAGGAATAAGCCCAAGGTACCCCTGTGGCTGTTCCCCTCAATAAGATGTATGTAACTTTGGATACTGTTGGGGTGGACCACCTACAAGTGAAAAGCTGCAGTAGTCAGGTCTCTGGCACAGAGTGTGGCTCAGAAGAATAGAGAGGAGGAAAGCAATAGTGATTGGCACGGGTGGGGAGCGGGGGAACGGAGGTCACTAGTTAGAGAATAAACAGGAAATTCTGTTGGCAGGATCGTTACTCTCGAATGGTATGTTATCTTCCAGATCCCAAGGTCAGAGCAATCTCTGATTGAGGGTAAAGATAGATGTGGTAGTACACATTGCTTCCGATGACTCAGTGCCAGAGTCCTGACTGTGTCCTGACTTCAAGGGCTTGTTCCTGGTAGGTTGTCTCCCTTAACTAAACAGTATAAGGCTTGTTCAGGGGAATGCCCACAGGGGTTCCCAGCACTGACTGCCTGTTCCCCTTCCCTCTCCCACTCGATCAGCCTCCTGAATGATCTGGAGTTTATCCATCTCCAGTTCCAAAACATGGTTTGTAGGGATCTGCAGTTGGATCCACTTCTCCGATCTTATAATCTTTGTGTTTAACTTTTTTGTGTTCTGCTCTTTTCTCTTTTCTAACGTTTGCTTTGGTCTCTAGATTGCTTCCCCGTCTTTCTGCATTAATTCCTATCCCCAACAGCACCTTGACACAATCCCCTGGGGCACTGATCCTGGATCTGCCCAGATGTAGACCTTCCGGTCTGTGCTGGTCACCCCTCCTTCAGAACTGGTTCAATGTCCCAGGAATCTAAACCCTCCCTCCTTCACCACTGCTTAATCTATTCATCTGATCCATCCTGCTATTCCTACTCTGACCAGCACACACACGGCACCAGTAGTCATTCTGAGATTTCTGACTTGAGATCCTACTTTATTTCCTGCCTCTCTGAATTCAGTTTGTAAGAACTTATCCCGCTTTTTACTGGTATCGATGACACTTACATGCACAATGACAACTGGATGTTCACCCTTGCCTTTCAGAATGTACTGCACTCACTCTGAGCCATTCCTGTCCCTGGCACCTGCAAGGCACACACAGCTCCTGTCCATTACCCCCCCCCCCCACCACCCGCCCACCACCATGGAATTCCCAACCACTGTAGCTCTGCCAGTTTTTTTCCCACTAATAAATACTAAAATCCTGAGCCCTTCTTCAAGGTATCCCCAAAATGCAGGTAGGCACTTCAATAAAAAGGCTGGGTGAGGAAGGAAGAAAAAAACTTCTATAATCCCTTCCGGCCACTGCTCTGCCTGTTGGCCTATCTTTCCTTCGGCTCTGAACTTGCAGAGTGACTTACTCACTAAACGTGCTGTCCACAACATAGGGTCACGGATGCTCCAAAGTGAATCCAATGTGGCGTGTCATGTGGTCTGTCAGGAGCTGCAGCTGGACACACTTCCTTCACAGGTAGTCTCCAGGGATGCTGGCAGCCTTCCCAGAGTTCCCACATTGTGCAAGAGAATCACAACACAGGCCTGTGCTGTGGCCTTGATCCCACACCAGGATTTAATAATAACTAATTCCAGTAGCTTGAGTATTTACTGCAAACATCCTATATTACCAATTCACTATAAATCAGCTGAAGCTGATAACACTTTAATTGAGTTGGCAAAGCAGTTGACATTAGCAGGCTAAATAAACATCTATTTCCAGGACACTCCCATCCATGGGAAGGGCACTGCAAATAATCTATTATCGCCATTTCAAGAAAACAAGTGAATCATTCAATTCCTTGCCAAGTACTTGTTCTCTTTGTTAGATGGGTGTCATCTTAGATGCACAATGACAAGATTCACTTAAACCAATGTCAGTAACCAAGGGGAGAGAGCAGCAAGGATCAGATCCACAACCTTTGTGCTCAAGGGATAGTTCGCTTCAGAATCATCACCATCTTACATTGAATTATCAGCCATTAATGAAGAAATTACAAGACGACTTAGAACATTGGAAAGATTTACCACGAACACTGATAGGAAGGGTAAATTGCATTAAAATGAATATCTTCCAAAGGATACAATACCTATTTCAATCGTTACCAATTCACTTAACAGAGAAATTCTTCAAGGAGCTAAAGAGAATAATAAGGAAATTCTTATGGAAAGGGGGGAAACAGAGGATAGCGCTAGATAAATTAACAGAATGGTACAAACAAGGGGACTTACAGCTACCAAACTTTAAGAATTATTATAGAGCAGCACAATTAAGATCCCTATCAGATTTTTATCAAACAAAGGAAAAACCAGATTGGACCAGATTAGAGCTAGATAAAATAGGGGAGAAGGTACCTGAACATATACTATATAAGTGGGATGAAAAGCTGGTGCAACATGGGAATTCACCAGTACTGCACCATCTGCTCAACATTTGGAAGAAGATTCACGTAGAAAGGAAAAAAAAACAAATGATCAACTATGAAAATTAATATTGACGCAAAATCAACGAATCCCCTTCACAATAGATAACCTTTCTTTTAGAGAATGGGAGAGAAAAGGGATCAAAAGAATAGAACATTGCTTTTCGGGAAATAAATTATTATCTTTTGAACAGATGAAGTACAAATATGGTATAACTCACGGTACAATGTTTGCATACCACCAACTGAAAACCTACTTGAAGGACAAATTGGGAAGCAGGCTGAGGTTACCAGAAGGAAGCAATTTTGAATATGTGATTACAGACAAATGATAATTAAAAGATTTATAACAAACATGTACATCAAACTGTAAGAGAAAGAGAACGATGAAATAAGATGTAAACCCAAACAAAAATGGGAACAAGATCTAAACATAAAGATAAAAAAATGAAACATGGGAAAAGCTATGCTCCGGAACTATGAGAAATACAATAAACACGAGGTTACGCATGATACAATATAATTGGTTACACAGGCTATACACCACGGCGTCAAAAGTTAAATAAATGGGACCCAACAATATCAGACAGATGTAAGAAGGAAACGGGAACAACAGTACATACAATTTGGGCATGTGAGAAAGTAGAAAAGTTTTGGGAAGATCTAAATCAGGTATTAAATAAAATCACAAAAAGCAACATACCAAAAAATCCAGAGATCTTTCTTCTAAGTAATATAAGAAGTAAAGAACTTGGACTCGATTTGGATGGAGCACAAAAAAGATTTATTATGATAGCCTTAGCTGTAGCAAAAAAATGTATTATGTCAACCTGGAAATTAGAAGATAGCCTGAGAATACAGCAATGGTACATAGAAATGAATAAATGTATTCCATTGGAAAAAATTACATATAATTTAAGAAATAACATCACAGTATTCGAACAAATTTAGGAACCGTACATGGAACACAACAGAGAGGTTCTACTACGGACCTCCACCACCTAAAATGACAGAAGAAGATGAAATGAACTGACCCAGTATGTAAAAGTAGATGACACAAATTTCTTGTTTATTTTCATTGTGTGATGACATTGTTTAATGGGTTTAATGTTTCATATATGTTGAACGTTGAATGGGTGGGGAGGGGGGGGTGAAGGAGGGAGGGAAGGGAGGGGGGGAAAGGGGAGAAAATGACACTGTGTATATACAAGAGGGAAATGTTTGTGTGTATTTTGGTCAGTATGGTTCATAGTGTGAAAAATTTTTAAAAATTTAAAAAAAAAACCAAAATGCCTTTCAACTGCCCTAATCCCAAAGCACTTTCAGTACATGATGGTTTGTGGATCAGAATTTATTATCATGAACATATGTCCTTTTACCAAAAATGTCAATCCCATGTTAACTGAATGACCCTCTTTCAAATGAAGATTGAATGTTGGGCACTAAGCAATTCAAAACTGAAATGTTGCCAAGTGATGCCATTCTTCAGACCCCTCTATTCCTCATCCATCAAATACTTCCAAGGACCCAGCTCCCATCTCCCACTGTGGCAGAACATTCTAGGGATTCACCACCTTCTGCCAGAAGATATTTTTACACCTCTGAAGTTTAAACGACCAGCCCATCTTCTTGTAGTTATGCCCCGCTTGTCAAGACTCTCCCACATATGAAAACATCCCAACATCTACCTTGTCAAGTCTCTTTAGGATATTACAGGTTTGAATAAGATCATCCTCCTTTGTTCTACACTCCAAGGAACATAGACCTACACTTAAGTTTTTTTATTGTCACATCTACCAAAATGGAGGGATCTTCACTTTAAATAATTATAAAAACGTTTACTGTCCTTTTTTATATTTTGTGCTAATCTTTTCTCATAGTCTACCTTCCCTCTCTTTATTGTTTGCTTTGTGGTTTTGTTGTTTCTTAAAGTTTTTCCAATCTTCCAGTTTCCCACTGCTCTTGGTGACTTTGTACGCATGAGCTTTTAGTCTGACGTCTTTCTCTATTTCTTGTTATCCAAGCCTGGTTGCCCCACCCTTACTGTCCTTGCTTTTAACTGGAATATACTTTTGTTGAGCACTATGAAAAATCCCTTTGAAAGTTTTCCACTGTTCCTCAACCGTCCTTCCATAGAGCCTGTGTTCCCAGTCCTCCCTCATCCCCTTGTACTTTCCCTGGTTTTCCACAGAACTATTGTACCCTCCATTTGCATGAGAAACTTAGTTATGCTGTGATCACTCTTTCCAAGAGGATCCCTAACTACAAGATCGTTAACTTTGCCCATCTCATTGCACAGGACCAGATCCAAGATAGCATGTTCCCTTGAAGAATCAGTAACATGGTGTTGAAGAAAGCCATCGCGTATGTATTCTATGTAGTCCTCCTCAAGGTTGCTTCGACCAACCCAACCAGTTTATGTGCTTGTTAAAGTTCCCCAAGATAACTGCTGTTCCATCCTTATATGCCTGATATTTCATGGTTTATTGCCTGTTGCTATTGTAATGTTAGTATTAGGTGGCCTGTAGACACAAGTGATTTTTTTTCCCCTTTATTATTTTTAATCTCTACCCAGATGAAATCAAAATTTTGCTCCTTTGATCTGGCATCAACTCTCACTATTGCTCTTCCTTACTCCCTCCTTCCTTACTCTCCTTCCGTATTACCATTTTTTATAGGTAAAGGGGTAAGAAATGTGTGCAGCAGTTCACACAAGGCCTCACTGACACCCTGTACAACTGTAAAAATACCTCCCCTTTTTTAAACCCAAACCTTCTGCAATGAAGAACTACTAAGTGTTCGAGATCCCCCTAAACTTTGTTTCTGTCCAGTCTCTTACCTCACTTTTCCATATTAAACTCCATTTGTCAGTCTTTTGCCCACCCATCGAATGTATTTCTGTCGTGCTGCATTATCACGGCAACCTGTCCTAATGTGCCCTTCTAATTGTTTTTGTATCACTGGCAAACTTGGAAACATTAAGACACTGTTCCTCCAGGTCATTTAAGTAACCAGTGAACAATTGCAGGCCAAGAACTTATCCCAAAAGTTTTTCACTCGTCACCTCCTTCCAGTCTGAAAAAGGAACTGTTTATTCCAACTCTGTTTACGATAAGATAGCCAGCTTTCGATCCAAACAAACTTGTTGGAATTCTTTGAAGAAATAACCAGAAAGGACAGATAAATAAGGGTCAGTAGATGTGATTTACTTTGATTTTCTAAAGGTCTTTGACAAGGTGCTGCATACGAGGCTGCTAAGCAGGATGAAAGCCCAAGGTAAATACTAGCATGCATGGAAGATTGGATGACCTGTAGACATGTTTTGACATGTATGCACTGTGTACAGATTTTTTTTGCACAACTAAAATGTGGCAATCCTGCCTCAGCTGCAAAAAAACCTTAGGGTTGTATGTGATGTCGTGTATGTTCTCTGACAATAAATCTGAAATCTGACCAGCAGATGGCAGAGAGTGGGACTAACGGGCCTTTTGTTGGTTGGCTGTACGTAGCAGGTGGCGTTCCACAGGGCTCAGTGCTGGGACTGCTTCTTTCCACGTCATAGGTCAATGATTTGGGTGATGGATTAGATAGCTTCGAGGCCAAGTTTGCAGACGTCAGAAAGATCAGAGGAAAGGCAGGTAGTGATCTGCAGAAGGACAGGTTAGACAAGGAAATGGCAGATGGAGAACAGTGTAGAGAAGTGTGTGATCATGCTGGAAGGACAAAGGCATAGACCATTTTCTAAACGGGCAACGAGTTCAGAAATCATAAGTGGGGACTGCCACTGCATAACCCTGGGGTAGAGTATTGGTGGGGACAGATTGGTCGCTGTTTAACATTGGGGTACAGTACTGGTGGGGATGGGTCTGTCACTGTAACACAGGTACATTGGTGGTGGAGACAGGTCTGTCACTAGCTCTGGAGTACAGTATTGTTGTAAGAGGTGTGCCACTGTGAAACACTGGGGTAGAATATTGATGGGGATGGGTCTGTCGCTGTATAACACTGGGATACAGTAATAGTGGGGACAGGTCTGTCACTGTAACACAGGTACAAGTACTGGTGGGGACGTCTGTGGCTGTGAAATGCTGGGGACAGTACTGGTGGGAATGGGTCTGCCACAGACATACGGGAGTAGAGAATTGTTGGAGACAGGTCTGTCACTGTGTAACTCAGGGGTAGAGTATTGGTGAAGATGGGTCTGTTGATGCATCAATGTGGCAGCTTTTGGAAATCTAAATACACATCTTTAAGTTCTCCTTCCACCAACTTTCCCTATTATATCCTCAAAGAACCTAACAGGGAGCAAATATCTTAAACATGATTTATCTTTCATAAAACAAATGGATTAATTATTTAAATTTGTTTACCCAAAAGGTGAGCTGTTCCCTCAGATTTTGACTCCATTATCTTGCCAATAACACCTGTTAAACTAACTGACCTATAGTTGCCAGTTTTCTGCCTTTCTGCTTTTTACAAGGGAGTTTCTCTTCTGATCCCCTCCCAGAGTTTAGCAAATTAAGTAAAGTCAACATCCGCAGCTACATTAAACATGTCATCCATGACTGGTGCATTTTTAGTCTGGAGTTTCTCCAACCTATATCTCTTGCAACTCACATTTTTGTAATTTCTACCATGTTCTTTGAAATTATTTAATCTAATATCTTGGTTTTTATTAGTTACGTCTTCTATAGATGCAAAACATTCATTCAACTCATTGGCTATTTCTTCATTTCCTGGTATTAATTCAGCTGATACATTTCCCAGAGATCCCAAATTTACCCTGGCTGCATCCTTCTTGTTTTTATCAAGTTCAAGTTTATTTCTCATCCAATTGTATCAGTACAACACTTTCTCCTATCCATGGTACAAGAGTGCAAACACATATATATATATATATATATATATATATACACACAGAACCCTCTTTTCAATCTTCTTCAGCATGATGCTGAAACAAGCCATGAAAGACCTCAACAATGAAGACGCTGTTTACATCCGCACGGTACTGCACGGATGGCAGTTTCTTCAATCTGAAGCACCTGCAAGCTCACACCAAGACACAAGAGCAACTTGTCTGTGAACTACTCTTTGCAGACGACGCCGCTTTAGTTGCCCATTCAGAGCCAGCTCTTCAGCGCTTGACGTCCTCTTTTGCGGAAACTGCCAAAATGTTTGGCCTGGAAGTCAGCCTGAAGAAAACTGAGGTCCTCCATCAGCCAGCTCCCCACCATGACTACCAGCCCCCCCACATCTCCATCGGGCACACAAAACTCAAAGCGGTCAACCAGTTTACCTATCTCGGCTGCACCATTTCATCGGATGCAAGGATCGACAACGAGATAGACAACAGACTCGCCAAGGCAAATAGCACCTTTGGAAGACTACACAAAAGAGTCTGGAAAAACAACCAACTGAAAAACCTCACAAAGATTAGCGTATACAGAGCCATTGTCATACCCACACTCCTGTTCGGCTCCGAATCATGGGTCCTTTACCGGCATCACCTACGGCTCCTAGAACGCTTCCACCAGCGTTGTCTCCGCTCCATCCTCAACATTCATTGGAGCGACTTCATCTCCAACATCGAAGTACTCGAGATGGCAGAGGCCGACAGCATCGAATCCACGCTGTTGAAGATCCAACTGCGCTGGGTAGATCACGTCTCCAGAATGGAGGACCATCGCCTTCACAAGATCGTGTTATATGGCGAGCTCTCCACTGGCCACCGAGACAGAGGTGCACCAAAGAAGAGGTACAAGGACTGCCTAAAGAAATCTCTTGGTGCCTGCCACATTGACCACCGCCAGTGGGCTGATATTGCCTCAAACCGTGCATCTTGGCGCCTCACAGTTTGGCGGGCAGCAACCTCCTTTAAAGAAGACCGCAGAGCCCACCTCACTGACAAAAGAAAAAGGAGGAAAAACCCAACACCCAACCCCAACCAACCAATTTTCCCTTGCAACCGCTGCAACCGTGTCTGCCTGTCCCGCATCGGACTTGTCAGCCACAAACGAGTCTGCAGCTGATGTGGACATTACCCCTCCATAAATCTTCGTCTGCAAAGCCAAGCCAAAGAAGAAAGCTATACATACATTAAAATAAATATTATAAATTAATAGGTTCAACAGTTATTCAGCAGTCCCACTGCCTGTGGGAAGAAGCTGGTGGTTCAGGCTCTAATATTTCTCTATCACTTCCCCAACAGAAGTAGCTGGAAGATGGTGATAGAAGTCCTTTGGTATATCAAAGTTTTCTCTCACTCCTATAGGTTTTTTAAATGTCAGGATCCTAAGACTTACCCTATCCACTGATGCTTGCCACATTTTAGCTGTCCCTACCAGCACTGTACCCCACTAGTACTATACACATTATATAATGACAGATCTTCCCCACCAGAATCATACCCCAATGTGATATTGACAGATCTGTCCCCACCAGAATTGGGAGTGGGACGGGAGCGGGTAGGAAGGGGGGCGGAGACGAAGGTGGACGGGCATGGGGGATGTGGGACGGGGGATGTGGGATGGGGAGATGTGGGACAGGGATGGAGGGGGAGTGGAGGGGCATGGGGGAATATGGGACGGGGATGGAGGGGCATGGGGGGATGTGGGACGGGGGGGGATGTGGGACGGGGTGGAGGGGGGGGGGATGTGGGACGGGGACTGGTCAGGACTCCGCGGGGCGCTGCCAGCCGGCCGGAGCGGTGGGCATGAGCTGAAGGTGGTGCCGGCTGCGGGAGACAGTCGGCCCCGACAAGCGCTCAGCGCCGGCCTCCCGCTGCATCGCAGGCATGACGGGGCCGGGTGCCCGGTTACCTGTGTCCGTGTGGTGAGCTGGATCACCGCCTTTCGGAAATGCAGCTTCGAGTCGGCGCTGCCCATCCTTCCGTCAGCACCAGGGCCCGGACAACACTGACGGACGAAACCGGGACCCGCCCACAGCCGACTGATGGACAGCACCCGGGCCCGCCCACAACTGTCGGAGACCGCGCCCGTCAGTCAGTCAGCTGTGGGCGGGTCCGCGTGCTGTCCGTCAATCAGTTGGGCGGCCGGCTATTGGCGGAAATATGGGTGTTCCCCAGACCCCGCCCACAAATGACCCCGCCCACCCTTGCTTCACCTGCCACGCTCACCATCCACCACCCCGGCCCCGCCCCCTCCTAATCCGTCCATCTGGTCACACGTGATCTCCAGTCAGTGACCTCCTTTCTGTCCGCAACCCCAGCGACATTCCAGTGGCCAACCATTTCAATGTCGGGTCACCATCCCAGGCCACGTCTGTCCATGGCCTTTTGCACTATCCCACCCTGACCGCCTGCAGACTGGATGAACACCACCATCTGGGCACCCTCCAGCTAGATGGCATTAACATCGACTCCTCTACTTTCTGCTAAACTTTCCCCCCTCCCCCTTTCCTGTCTTTCCAGTCTCCCCTCCCTTCCCCTTTACCCACTCCTCCCTTTCAGTGCAGCAGTCCCCTCCATCCCCCTATCATCCACCTATCATCTTGTGCCCCAACTTCCCCCCTACCCTTTTTGCATGGACACCTGCCAGCATTCTCTCATAACCTGGATGAAGGGCTTGAGCCCTGAAACATCAGTTCTGTATCTTTACCTTTGCTACATAAAGGACAATGTTTGACCTACTGAGCTTCTCCTGCATTTGGTGTTTTAAATTCTGTGTTTTTTTAATTTTCGTGATTTACATCTTCCTGAAATATCCGGGTTGGTTCTGCTCAGTGCTGTTATCAGGTTGGAAAGGTATAACACATTCTGAGAGACCAGGATGAAAGCAGGATGGATCAGCATGCCTGAGTTGAGCTTGGACATTCTGTGTGGTGGGGAAGATGGAGTGCAGAGTGCAGCGAACCGAATGCTGAGAGCAGCACAATTCATGTGGTGTGCATGTCCCACAGTGAGGCTGTTTACAAAGACCTGGTCCTAAACCTCACACCCTGTTGGATCCAAAGCAAATTGTGAAATTGCATCCAGTGATAGCTATCCGTGATAGCTTGGGAGAGGACACCCTGGAGGAGATGTGCAAATGCTGGTGTCTGGCGTCAGCAACATAGAGGTCAATTCGCTAGACTGCAATCATACCCCTCCTCATCTGAAGGTGTGATGGTGAGGCTGGAGTGAGTGGAGAGCGGTGTGTTCAAGAGGCGGTGTGTTAGAGTGGCCAGGTGGAATATTAACATATCATCAAATGTTCCTTCTTGTATGACCAGAGCATCACCCTCCACACATGTTATACTCAGGGCAGCTGCAGTGGAGTGGGAGATTGTTTCATTGTGCCCTCTCACTCTGTCCATTGCAACAGCAAGGACCTCTCAAGTGCCCAATCATTATAATTCCATTGCTTTAGATGCGATAGAACGGTGGGGGGGGGGGGGGGGGGGCGCGGTGCAAATGAAAAAGGAAGGAGTGGCATTGCTCATAAGCGAAAATATCACAGCTGTGCTCAGGCAAGACAGACCAGAGGGCGTCATCTACTGAGGCTGTATGGGTGGAGTTGATGAACGGGAAAGCTATGACCACATTCATTGGGTTGTATTATAGAGGTGCTGACAAGGGTGCACGACTCAGTGGGGTGGGGGTGAGGGAACTGCCCTCCAAAATCTGGACAAAACAATGGGGAAAATTTAGGCAAAGCAAGAAATAAAATTGAGCAGAGAAAGCAAAAGGATAAATAATTAATTGCTGGTTAATAGTCAACCAAAATTCTTGATAAACAACTTTCTTAAATTTGTCCCCATTGGGGGGAGTCACGTGATGGAGTAGTGGCCGGTCAGGGAATTCCAGCCCTCTCCGGAAAAGTTGAAAAAAACACACAAAATACAAAGGTACAAGAATAAAAATTAAAACAAAGTAAAAGTAAAGGTGAGAAGAAAATGGCAGCAAAGAGAGAAAAGTCGAAAGCAACGGGAAGAAGAGAAGAAAGAACGTAGGAAGAAGAAGGTGAAGGCCTTATCTGTCTGAGGAGGCCCGCCGTGGAGAGAGAGGCCCGCTCCCTAAGGTTGGTGGAAGTCCCGAGCTCGGGACTACAAAAATGGCTTGCGGAGCCGAGTAAAAGTGCACAACCGTGCATGCGCGACTCCTCACGCATTTGCGATGCGCATGAAAAAAAACACACTGATGGGAGGGGGGAACAGCTGAAAGAATTAACCAACGCTCTTATTTCTCCAACTGATCTGTCAAGTTGGTTCGGGAGTCAGTCACACCGAGCCAGCTGAAAGTTTGTACGGCTTTCGGGGATGGAAATCCAAACATGCTCATGCTGAAATCTATTTATAGTAACGTTGATCGGTGCTATACGGACACCAAATCCAAATCGTGTACATCAAATCTCATCACGGAAAACACACGCAAATGGTTTTATCATCAACATGTCAAATGTGCAAAATGTGGAAAAGAAATAGACTCTGGCTACAAAGAAAAACATGTTAGGACTGTTCATGCCGGTCAGACTGTGACTTTTACACCAGTGCCCAAAAAATCACAACAGACACTGAGCAGCTTTTTTTGAAAAACATTCAGCACCAAATCTTTCGGATAAAGAAGAAGGGAAACTCTTACTAAATGCAGAAATGAATAACATTTTGAAGGTGTTTGGAAATGTACTGAAAAGTTTGGTGAAACTCTCAAAGAAACCATCCAAGGCACAATAATTCTCATTTCAGGAAGCAAGAGTTCCATGGAGGAGAAAGGTGTCTCGGGGAGGAGTCACGTGATGGAGTAGTGGCCGGACAGTGAACTCCAGCCCTCTCCAGAAAAGTCGGGAAAAACAAAGGAAAACACAAAGGCACAGAAATAAAAGTTACAGAAAAGTGAGTATAAAGGTGGAAAGAAGATGACGACAAAAAAAGAAAAATCGAAAGCAACGGTAAGAAGAGAGGAAGAGAAGACAACGGAGGAAAAAGGTGAAGGTCTTACCTGTTCGAAGAGGCCCGCTGCGGAGAGAGAAACCCGCTCCCTCAGGTCGGTAAATAATGGACTACAAAAATGGCTCGCTGAGCCGAGTAAAAGTGCGCAACCGCGCATGCGCGACTCCTCGCGCTATGCGCGATGCGCATGAAAAAAAACACACCGACGGGAGGGGGGACCAGCTGGGGAGTCGATCTCCACAGCCGGCAACGACAGCTGCAGAACACCTGCAGCAAGAAGAGACCACAGAAGACAATAGAAACAAGAAAGAAGAGAAGGAAAGGTCAACAAAGAAACAACAGATGGCCAACCCAGAGGAAGAAGAAGAGGAAGAGGAAGAGTACAGTGAAATAGAAGAAGAAAAGAAAGGCAAGATAAAGGAGGTACTTTCTCTTATTAAAGGATACATGGAGTCATTAAAGAATGGCAAACACAGGAATTTAATGATTTAAGAAAAAGAATAAACAACACAGAAGAGAAAATGAATAAAATAGATATGACCTTAACAGAAATGGGAAAGAAAATGGACAAGATGGAAGAGCGGGCAGTAGCAGCAGAAATGGAGGTAGAAGACTTAAAAAAGAAATTGGAGGAATCTAATAAAAAAACTAAAGAGACACAAGAACTACTAGCTCAAAAAATAGATACAATGGAAAATTATAACAGAAGAAATAACATAAAGATAGTGGGCCTTAAGGAAGATGAAGAAGGCAAGAATATGAGGGAGTTTATAAAAGAGTGGATCCCTAAGACCCTAGGATGTCCAGAACTACAGCAAGAAATGGAAATAGAAAGGGCACATAGAGTATTGGCCTCTAAACCACAACCACAACAAAAACCAAGATCTATTGTAGTAAAATTCCTAAGATATACTACAAGAGAAAAGGTACTGGAGAAGACAATGGAAAAAGTAAGAGAGGGCAACAAACCACTGGAGTATAAAGGGCAAAAAATCTTCATTTATCCAGATATAAGTTTTGAACTCCTAAAGAAGAGAAAAGAGTTCAATACAGCAAAGGCGATTTTATGGAAGAAAGGGTATAAATTTATACTAAAGCATCCAGCAGTATTGAAAATATTTATTCCAGGACAACAAAACAGACTATTCTCGGATCCAGAAGAAGCACGAAAATTTGCAGAACAATTACAAAAATAGACTGAGGGATGAAGACGGGTAATGAGAGTAAAAATGATCACGATTGATATGTATGTGGGTAAAGACAAAAATAGACTGAGGGATGAAGACGGGTAATGAGAGTAAAAATGATCACGATTGATATGTATGCGGGTAAAGAGGTATAAGGGTGAATAGAGACAATGTGCATACGTGAATGTATCTGTACTTAGAGGAAAATATAGATAGTATAGACAAGAATTAATAAGGGAAGGTAATGGAATAGAGAGAATAAGGAAGGAATTAAAAGAGTGACCTTTGTGACATATGAAAAGTGAAATCTTTTCTGGGGGGGCTGGGTGGGGGGAAATAGCGGTCACTGCAAAATCAGTTGACGCTTGCGAGTGGATTCGCAAATCCAAATGGAGAGGGGAGATGTGGTTGTCCGACAAGGGATAAAGGACAACTCAGGAGGGGAAGGGGAGATTGGGGATAAAGAAGATATAAATAGGAGAATAAGGAAAATGTTGGATGTTGTAGGAATGTTGTCTTATAAAGAGTTGAAAATAAGAAAACAGAAATGGAAAAGGAGGAAAGGTAATGATGGAAAAACGGAAAGAGAAGATAAACAAAATATAAAATGGCTACGCTGAACTATATGACTTTAAATATTAATGGAATACATAACTAAATTAAAAGGAAGAAACTACTAAATTTAAATGAATAAATGTATTCCATTAGAAAAAATAACATATAGGTTAAGAAATAATATTGAAATATTCGAACAAGTATGGGAGCCTTACATTAAATACAATAGCGAAAATCTACCGGGGACAAACATTACCTAAGTTGATGGAAGGAGAAGGAAAGAAAAGAATGGACTCAGTAGAATTTCTGGTGTATTTTTGTTGAATGACAACATTGTCTGACTGGCTTAATGCAACCTAGATTGTATACCTAAAATGGATGAGAGGGGGGGTGGGGGGGTGGCATGGGAGGAGGGAGGGGGGGGAGAAAAAGTCACTGTATATGTGTGAAAAAGAAATAGTGTATATCATGGCTTATGTGATTTATGGTGTGAAAAATAAAAAAAATTTTAAAAAAAGAGAACGGTGTCAACCACCAAGGTGCCACTGGATCAAATTGCCAAAGACGGCCATCGCATATCTACCTATTATTTCAGTCTGGGTAAGGTTATTGTGGAAATGGAACCACGATTTAATGGTCATGACCAAGACCTACTTTGTGCAATTCCTGATGCATCACATGAGCACTGTCCACTTGTTCCATCTCATTGTGGTGTTGATCTGGATTTTCTCAAGGCAGAAAAGGCAATGTACACAAAGCTTGTCACAGACCGCACGCATCCACCAGGTTCATAGGAAACTAGTGCTGTTGAAACTGTCTCCAAGAACGATCTTCACGGTGTACCGCCAGTCTTCAACAAAATCGCTGGTATATCGGCAACCACTCCTGCTACCTCGTGTTCTGCGGCGCGCTCCTTCAGACATATCTGAGTTTAACGGGTCCAACACCCGACTATACAGTGCAGCGATATGAAATGTGGAGCGAAAGTTGGCAGAAATGTGGACCAAATCATTGATATTTTTGCTGCTAAGAAAAGCCGAAAACAATATTTCTTTTAAGTTGCATGTGATGTGATTTGTGCTAACTGGGTATCGTTGACTAATAAAAAGGCTTTTTATTAGAAATTGGTTCTTGTGTTTTCTTTATTTTTCTCTTTTAAATTTTTTAAATTGAGTTTAATATAAACGTACATACCAAATTTTAAGGAAAACAAATAACAAGTTATCTCATACAAGTACAAAAAAAATTGCTGAAACTACATTAGACAGTTCATTAATCCACACGAGACACAAGATATTGAATTAATCGATGATAACCATGTTGAATTTGTGGTTTTATCAGGCAAATCAACCCCTCTACCCCCTCCCCCCAACCCCCCACCAAGAGTCCCCATACGCCCATGGGCACTGACGTGCTTTCTTCATGATGCCATTGGTGATTTGAGTCCAGGAAATATCCTCTGAAATGGTGACTGCCAAGTCCTTAAGTTTGCTCACCCTCTCTGCCTCAGGAGTGATGCTCTTTCATCAGGTTCTATATCTACAATTAGATAAGAATAAGCTTGAACTTATATCGGAAGTCCGTCCCCTGCATTAAGGAGAAGAAGGTCCTTAATGTACAAGTCCAAAGGGGGATAGGATGATGAAGAAATATTTGGGCCTTGAGCAGCTGGGGCATTGAGTAGAAGAGCAAGGAGGACTTGATGCAAAAGCCCTTCTTTCCTGAAGCAATCCCATGTCTCTTAACATAGAAAAAATTCTAATAATTTTTGTCTTCAATAACTGAGTATTACAGATTCATTTTCTTTTGGGTGAGGAAATTTTGTTTATTTGTCATATTACACCTAGAGTGAGGTTTCTTCTGTGAGGAGTCTGACAGGTTATCTCATACACAATCACAGAGTGTGGGGTTACAATGAAAAGGAGGATCAATTAGCACCAAGTAAGAGCAGCTTGAGGACACTGTGGTGGGGCTCATTCAGAAGCCTGGTGGTTGCGGGAAAGAAACCGTCTTTATCTCTGTTGTTGCACCATATCTAGAGGTGTCTTCCTGATGGGGGGAGGGTGAAGACCAGGTGCCCGGGTTCTTCAATGTTTTGGCTCCCTTTCCGAGGCAGCAGGAGATGTATGGAGTCCATGGAGGAAAGGAATATTTGCATTGTGCGAATGATTTTGAGATTGTGATGCATGATTCTAGACAACCCAGCCATGGGAACATTATCTCTGTAACTGCTTTCAAAACCTTCAATGTTCAATGAGATTTCCCCCCCCCCCCCCCCCACCCCCAACATCCTCTCTCGCCCCTCATGTCCATTTCTCATGGGTCCTCATTAGACTAGTTAGTGGTCAGTTGGCAAATGGAGTATAGTGTTGGTAAATGTGAAGTCATCCACCTTTGGAGAAAAGAAAGCAGATTATATTATTATTATTATTTAAATGACTGCAGATTTTTTTTCTTTAACTACATGTGCAGGCAGCAGAGATCGAGGTTAATTTGAATGTTGTGTTCAGTGCAGACATCATGGGCCAAAGAAATTGTTCCTGTGTGTTGTGTTCAGAATAGGCTTGATGGGTTCAAAGAGAATCAAGGCTGGACATGTGTTATGAACAAAAAGTAGTCTTTATTTACACACAGGGGAATTCACAAAATAGGGCACACACTGACAGTACACAGCACACATGCCCGGTATACCGAGAAACAAGGGTTTAACTCTCCAGCATCCACCACCCACAGGCACAGTATACCATGTAATAAACAAGTACATACATTTAAACCTGATCTCTAGTGTCGCTGCTGTTTGAGATTCAAAACGGGCCCATTAGAGTCGGCCCTCTGGAGTTGCCCATGTCTCACAGTCTGGAGTTCAGCAATGATCACAACTAATGTGCACATACACAGCAATAATACACAAATAACTACACATCGGGTGCAAATAAATCACTACTAAACATTCTCAATTCCCGATTGGGAATGAAAAGGTTAAACACACAGAACCACAAACCCTCTCTATCTCTAGCAGGCACAGCACACTAACAGTAAATAAATTACAACTAACAAATATATCAAATGAACCTGACTTGCAGCATTACCCATGGCTCAGTATCCAGGGCAGATGCATTGTATTTGGCCTTCTGGAGCTGCCCATGGCCTGTAGCCTGGAGTTCAGTGATGGTCTCTGTCAGAAATAAAACTTCTCACACATGAGTCTCTTTAAAACTGATGACACGACAAGCTTTATTTACAAGTCTGCAGAGTTGGACTCAACTGGTTTCTCACCAGTTAAGCCCCGATACATACAGTGCATTGATTTTTATACCTTTATTATTTGCCCTTCCCCTTCTTATTAATACTGTTTTAATTGGTTAGTATTACAAAAACATTCTAAGTATAACTGCATTATTAATTATCACGTTCGTTACGTACGCTACATTCACTGAATTCTGTTTCTCACACTTCTTATCAATCCTTTGTCTCCTGCATGTCTCTCACTATGACCATGAAAAGATAGGTTTAAAAAAACATATTCAGCAGCTCCTTCTGTCCTTGACTGCTAGTAAACTCTCTGTCCGTTCTGGCTTCCCTGTTTATGATTAATCATCACATTTTAACTTAAGTCTTTTTAACCTAAATTCTCTATATCACAGTCTCCACCCAGCAGCAAGAGCAAAGTGAGAGAGAGTTATGTTTTTTACATATAATTTGCATTTTTTTTCCATTTGGAATTGTCTCACCTACCTTCTGGAGTGGCCGTTCACACAGGAATGACCAATCGAGGGATAGTTCCCTGGGTGGTGTTAAGAAAATATGGGAACGAGTCTTTCAACAACCATTTGCTGAAACAACATGGGGATTCTATTTTGAAATGTGTTCGCTCGTCTTCTCTTTGTGCTGGCATTCATTAATTCAATTTAAAGTAGTCCATCAGGAACACTTTACCAAGGTTCAGTTAGCCAAGTTTCTAAATGTGATAAATGCACAATTGAGGAAGTTGGATCATATATTTTGGTTCGGTCCTTCTCTCTCTAATTCCTGACAAGGGATATTTTGCACTTTTATTGTTAGTTCTTTCATTGCTATTTTTGGAGTGAGTGGTGCCAATAGATTTAATACTGACTTTCTCCACAATTCCATGTCGTGGCTTTTGCTTCCCTCATCGCTCAAAGGACCACTTTACTGGGATGGAGAGATGCTGCCCCTCCCACTCTTACTCAATGGTTGGCAGAGGGGATTGGTTTGTAGTACTGCAATGGATCTCAACTTTCTTTCTCTTTGGGGTCCTTTTCTTAATTAGTTTCAAAACGTACATTATTTTTGGTCTTTTTTTTTCCAAGATTTCATTAGTAGTGGACTCCTTAACTTGGCCAGCAGCCCCCATAGGGTGGGATTTGATTCATAGTTTAGGAATATGTTTCTTTCTATTTTTCAATTTTTTCCATGTAATAACATTTCATTTGTACCTTATTCATTGTAACTCATATACTTGTAACTCATTGTCAATTTACTTTATTATTATTGCCAAATGTACCCATGTGTGTTGAATCCTGAGGTCAACACTCTGAGGCTGAGTTCTAATGTGCTCAGTCTTTAATCCACCATAACTGGTTTTTTTTGCTACCCCGTGGCCCTGTGCAACATGCCAGCCATTACAATCGATAACCAATCTATAGTCTCCTGCAAGGCATTATAGTCGATAACCGAACTATATTATTTATCACTACGACAATATCTTTTGCATTTGTTAAAACCAATCAAAAGATTGAAAAAGACACAGGAACGACCCAATATCACTACGAATTTAGACTGAATACCTGAAGTGCGGTATTTACGTACACTGGACGTGGGACGTCACTGCGTCGACGCTGACAATGACGTATAACTACGTGCGACGTACAGCGTCACTGTCGATGTTTTACAATGGATATAAATTCCCCGCCTTTTTGTTCCTTCTATCCATTCTAGAGGACAATGTTCAGACAATTTCCTGCATTCATATAAAAACGTCGGTGCAGGAAATGACCACCTTTGTCAATCCTGCCTGGCAGATGACGCCGATTGCCCTTAAAATTCATTGCAGCCCCTCTTTTAAACATTTGCCCGATTTTCTTCCTGTACTGTATGGGCACACATTGAACCTTGCTGCACGACTATTGTTGGAGATGAGTGTCTGTTTCGTGTAATCGGGACTAGTGTCTGGGATTTAACCTGCTCCCCTCGTGTAATCGGGACTAGTGTCTGGGATTTAACCTGCTCCCCTCGTGTAATCGGGACTAGTGTCAGGGATTTAACCTGCTCCCCTCGTGTAATCGGGACTAATGTCTGGGATTTAACCTGCTCCCCTCGTGTAATCGGGACTAGTGTCTGGGATTTAACCTGCTCCCCTCGTGTAATCGGGACTAGTGTCTGGGATTTAACCTGCTCCCCTCGTGTAATCGGGACTAGTGTCTGGGATTTAACCTGCTCCCCTCGTGTAATCGGGACTAGTGTCTGGGATTTAACCTGCTCCCCACTCCAACATCAGCGCTGCTCGGACAGCCAGACCATTCAGAAAATGCCCCGGTGGGTTTGCGGGTCAAGTGTTCAAATCCCCCTTCAACATCTACAGTTACAATCTGATTCTAGAATGAAGTAAAACGATAATACATCCTTGAAACTACCAGATGTTTCTTTTAAATCTTTCAATTTCTTAGGGATAATGTACAAGATCCACATTTATAGAGAGGTTGGATGGATATTCAAAATGCATGGAAATAAATATCTCATGATAAAAGTACAAATGTCCCCAACAATGGAACGGGTTTAAATCCAGTGTTTCCCTGGGATTATGTAAGGTAAAAACATCATGAGATGGGACCGGAGAAGGAGGCACCCCCAGTACTAAGGAGTAACAGAATGCAGATGTGACCTTGTACACTCAAGATAAGCTTGGCACTAACAAGCTGATGAGCAGCAGACTAACAGTGAAGGGTAGCAACAGCTTATTCATTGGACAGTGTAATGGTATGATAATTTACTAAGTATGTGTCCTGAGGTATAAAAAAACACCACTTGCTGATATCAGGAGAATGCGCCTTCTCCAACTAACACTGTTAGTTGTAAGTGTTACAATCCGGTAATAAAGAACCTTGATTTCGACTCAGTCTGGTGTCTGACTCACTCATTCTTGAACAAAGCAGACCTAACAATTACCAGGGTCTCCAAACATACTGTGAGCTTTCGGGATCCGTGCTAATGCTTAGGACCGTTGGGTCTGCAGTCAGCGCTGCTGCCTCGTGTATATCCTATACATTAGCCCGTTGCTGCGGATTGCCTGTAGTTCAGTTCAGACTGCAGATTTCTAGGGGTTCAGAAGGTAAAATTTGGGAGCAGGAATGAGGCCCTCATTTCAGTTTCGATCTTTTCACACAGACTGTGTTCGGAAATTTGGCAATAATCCCAGAACACAGCGGCTTCAATATAATCTGCGAGGACCAATCGTGCATCAACCTCACCTAAGGGGCAATCTAACTATTGATTGGCACCTGGAGGACCAATCACACGTCAGCTGCCGGGGCTAATCACGCATTATAGCCTTACAGGTGGGCAGATTGGCAGGTGATATGACTTCTGACTGGGCTCCAGCTGGAGAGGTCACATGATCCTCCATACTCCGCCCTCCCACCAGGTTCCAGACGGAGAGGCCACGTTACCCTCCGCAATCGACACTCCCGCCAGGTTCCAGACGGAGGCCACGTTACACTCCGCAATCGACACTCCCACCAGGTTCCAGACGGAGGCCACGTTACCCTCCGCAATCGACACTCCCGCCAGGTTCCAGACGGAGGCCACGTTATTATTCACATTCCTCACGACACGAGTCAAGGTTCTTGGCTTGTAATAGTGGGGATTTTAATTTTGCCTTTGTGCCAAGAAAATGGCTGGAATTTGTTCAGTATGTTCAGGAAATTTTTCAGAAGCAATATGTAGCTGGCCTGACTAAAGAACAGGACAAAACTGGAGCTCCTCCTGGGCAAGTGACAGACTTGTCAGTGAGGGAGCAATTTGTGACCAATGGGATAATTCTTTTAGACGGGATTCTTCTTTCTTTTCTTTGGCTTGGTGGACAAAGATTTATGGAGGGGCATGTTCACGTCTGCTGCAGGCTCGTTGGTGACTGACAAGTCCGATGCGGGACAGACAGGCACGGTTGCAAGGGAAAATTGATTGGTTGGATTTGGGTGTTGGATTTTTCCTCCTTTACTTTTTGTCAGTTAGGTGGGCTCTGCGGTCTTCTTCAAAGGAGGTTACTGTCCGCCAAACTGTGAGGCCCCAAGAAGGGGTACAATGCAATGCTCATAAACTCTCGGGGGGGGGGGGGGGGGCGAGAGTACTGTTAACACCATCCACCCCTCCATTGTTGATGAGGGCGTTGCTTTTATTGCGTCACTGAACGGCACTGACACTTGACGCACAAAAGTGATGTGATCGGGTGCAGAATCGCTAATGTGCGTCAAGTTGGACTCCAGAGGGGATGGAGACGGTGAAGGATGGATGCGACTGTGTGGGGGGCACAGCACTTAGTTTGGAGGGGCAATGCCTGTGAATGCACCCCCCCCCCCGACACCAGTCCTGCTTTTAGATATAAAACGTTCATGGGAAAGGATGGGACTGAATTGCGGGGGGGGGGGGGTAGAACGGGGCAGGGCTGATTTTGATGGCATTAGAGAGGAATTTTCAGAGGCTGTTTGTAAGTAAAGGACCTGCTTACCAGTAGGAGTGAGAGAACGAGAATTCAAGGACAACAACTTCCTGTTGGAGTGAGGGCAAGGCCAGCAGGCATAATGAACAAGAAGGCAAAAAAGGAGACACAAGGTCGGTCAGGCAGATAAGGAAGAATCTAAGTAACCAGGAAGAGAATTGGTCCCCTGAAGAATAGCACGGTCATGTTGGTGTGGAATCACAGGAGATGGGCAAGACCCCAAACGAATGGAAAGAGCACAAAGTTCCTTGGCATAGGTATAATGGACGGCCTATCTTGGACTCACAAACACCTCTTCATTACTCAGGAAGCCGCAGCAGAGACTAAGCTTCCTGAGGAGGTTGAGGAGGGCAAGGCTCCTGGCCCCTTCTTGCCCATCTTTCACAGAAGAATGATCGAGAGTGATTTGTCTGGCTGCAAAACATCAGACCATAAGTTATATACAGAGGATCTTTAAACCAGCTGAGAAGATCTGGGGGGGGGGGGGTCCCTCCCTTTCCTAATTGATGTATTTACTGGGAGTGGTGCCTAAATGGGGCTTAAGGAATTGTAGACCTGGGCACCCTCTAACTGGATGGCATTAAGATCAACCTCCAGTTGCGACATGGACAGATCAAGCCAAATGGCCTGTTCCATCCTGTATGACTCAGTGCCTAGTTGCTGAAATACAGGAAAATGCTGCCACTAAGGTATTGTCTGGTACTGTGGCCCTTGCTGCATCCAGTGGTCCCAGCACATTCCTGACCTCGTGTAATGAAGGGAATTTTCTGAAGACTGGAGGAGATCAGAGGATGTTGAGATACTTCCTGATGAACCTTCCAGCACATCAGAGGTTGTGGATGGGTACATCTTGGAGCCTCCTCCTCTGAGCTGTTCATCTGTCCATTAGTATTCCCAGATGGATATGGCAAGACTGCTTTAAACTGAAAACAACTTCAAACACTGGATGTCTGAAATCAGTGAAATATGACTTCAGGAACTGAGTTACAGGGAAAGGTCAAACAGGTTAGGCCTTTATTCCTTGGAATGTAGAGGAAAGAGGGGAGATTTGATAGAGGTATTTAAAATTATTAGGGGAATAGACAATAGACATGTAGATAGACTTTTTCATCTGAGGGTAGGTGAGATACAAACCAGAGGACATGTTAAGAGTGAAAGGGGAAAAAGTTAGGGGTGTGGGGTGTGGAATGAGCTTCCACTGAAGTGGTGAATGAGGGCTCAATTTTAACATTTAAGAAGAACTTTGCAGGTACATGGATAGGAGGGGAATGGAGGGCTATGGACTGGGTGGAGGTCAGTGGGACTAGGCAAAAAAAATGGTTTGGCACAGACTAGAAGGGCTAAAGGGGCTTGTTTCTGTGCTCTAATGTTCTATGGTTCAATGAGGCTAATCATGTTAGTTGTAAGCTGCAGAGAGGATGATCAATGTTGGATAGGATAAAGTGATTATCTCTGGCAGGGTGAGGCTAGGATTGCTGAGGGGAAAGGTTGTAGAGGTTGAAGGGTTAATGGAGGCAGTTAAAGTGAGGTCATGAATAGAAGCAGTGAAATGAGGATGGGCAGATGAGGGAATTTGAAAGGTTGTGGGACGGTGGCGGGAAGACAGGAGGGGATGGAGAGAGAGAGAACACTGCCAACATCATGGGTGGCTGGTTGAGTAGATCCAATAGAAAGGAAAATAAGAGTTAGTGGAAGCAGTGGGGTTTGAGGTGAGAAGGTTGTGATGTGCCCAGATAAAGGATGAGGCGCTGTGCCTTGAGCAGGAGGCCACGGACAGGTCAGAGTGAGATTGGGATGGTAAAATAAATCGGCAGGAACCAGTGACAGTAACAGGAATGTCTCATGGATGTTTTCCAATAATTCAGCAGCTCCCGACCTTCCTGGTCTTGAGTCTCATCCTTTGCGTGATATCAGGACATCAGATTATTTGACCCTGTTGCCCTTGGTGGAATTTTACGGTGTGAATATTCAAGGCTAACATGGTGGCAGCAGCAGCTCCAAACAATGATTCAATCTCTCATTCTGTTTGTCTTGTCTACGATTGGAAAACACTGCTCAATGCAAGGCCCACTAAAACCTGATCCTCTACCAAGCTAGAGGATCAGATCATGGAGGAACTGGGCAAATATGACAATGAAGGGACTGAGCCCCACACCAAAGTGAAGCCTACCTCGGGGGAAGCAGTTGTCAAAAACAGTGAGCAAGGACGTACGCCGGCATTAGAAAGTTTCAAAGTGAGCCACTGCAAGTACACGGTTTCTGGATACTGTTGGGAACCAGGGAAAAGCCACAGCAGCCTGGTCTCTAGCACAGTGTTTGGCTCCGTGGCTTAGAAAGCAAGGGAGGAAAGGAAGATGGGGGATTCATTGGTGAGAATAGGCAGGAGATTCTGCGGAAGGGATCCAGACTCTCGGATGGCATGTTGGCGCCCAGGTGCAGGGTCAGAAATGTCTCTGATCTTGCCCATGCCATTCATGACAGGGAGGGTGAGTGGTGAGATGATCATGGTACACATTGGTATCAATGACAATAGAAAGGAAAAGGGATGAGGACCTGAAGGGTGAATGTAGAAAGCTGAAGAGCAGAACCTCGAGGGGGGTCATCTCTGAATTACGTACTGGCGAGGGCCAGAATAAGAAGTTATGGCAAATGAATGCATACAATGTCACCAGAATCAGTAGCAAGAAATGAAGAAGGAGAACTGGTGCAAAATATAAAATAGTAGGTCAGAATCAGGATTTATTGTCACGAACAAGTCCTGAAATTTGGTTTTGTGGCAGCATCATAGAGCAAACATTCATATTATAACCATCTTATGACATCACTATTAAAAATATTAACAATAACTGCACGAAAAGTCAGGCCGTGTCTTTGGTTCATTGATTATCAGGAATCTGATGGCAGTGGGGAAGAAGCCGTGCTTGTGCCACTGAGAGCTCATCTTTAAGCTCCTGGACCTTTTCCCCGAACGTAGTCAAGTGAAGAGGGCATGGCCTGGGTGGTGGGGGTCTTTGATGGAGTGAAGACTGGTGCCTGTGATGTCGCAGGCCAAGTAACAACCTTCTGGCATTTATCCTTGTCCTGAGAGTTGGTGCCTCCATGTCAGGCAGTGATGCAACCAGCCAGAAGTTTTTATAATTATGTTTTAAAATCAAGATATTCAGCCTTCCGGCCCACATATCTTTGCCACCCAAATATACCAATTAACCTAAAAAATCCTGTACGTTTTAGGAAGGCTGGGTGGAAAACCAGAGCACTCAGGGAAAGCCCCCATAAGTCACAGAGAGAAACATGCAAACATCCTTACATATAGCACCAGATTCAAACCTAGCGCTGTAACAGTGTTATGCTAACTGTGCTTCTCCTATGAAGTAGAAAAGAGACTATGGGTCTGTTGGAAGATGAGAAGGGGAATTAATATTGAGGAATAAATATTGAGTAATATGAAAATGGCTGAGGCCTTGAATGACTTGTGTAAGTCGAAGGTGCATCTAACATACCAAAAAAAAGTTAAGAATTCAATGGAGTGAACTTGAAGGGGTGGGGGGTGGGATTGTGACTATGATCAGGGAACTTTTCTGGACTTGTGCACATATTGCACGTGCCTGCGCTTGGAATTGGAGGTGGGTTGATAGGTTAAGTAAGTTGATGGTGATAAGTTGAAGTGTGATTCTGTTTACATGTTTGAGGATAGTTGGAAGCAAATTTTATTTAAGTAAAAAAAAATTTAATGGCAGGTGGGGACCTGGATACAATCACGAACACTAAAGAGGAAGCACTGAATAAAACAGGTGGCTCTAAAGGTAGATAAGTTCCTTGGTCCTGACAGAATCCATCCCAGGATGCCGAAAGAAACAATGGAAGTTATAGTAGAGGCGTTTACGATATTTACCAAAACCTCTCTGGTCGCTGGGTGGATCCTGATGACAGTAAATGTCACACCACTGTTTAAAAAAGGTAGCTTAATTGGGGGAAAGTTTGAAAATATCACTAAGGAAGAAATAGTGAGATATCTGGATGGATAATGTTACATCAGGCAGGCACAGCATGGATTCAGGTCACATTTAACAAATTTACTGAAGTTCTTTGAGGATATAGGGAGCAGGACGATGTGCATAGTTGGATTTCCATAAAGTGCCACAGAAAAGACTTACCCGTGCGATGATGGGCACGGAGTCAGGGTAATGTATTAGTATTGATAGAGGCAGAGAGTTGGGATTAATGGTGTTTCTCTGGTTGGCAATCAGTGGTGAGCAGAGTTCTGCAGGGATCAGAACATTTCCACAAATGTTCACAGCAAACACTGACGATTTGGGAGGGGACTGAGTGCACAGTGCATCCAAGTTTGTTGAGGACATTAAACTGAATGGGAAAGCAAAATTGTGCAGAGCTTACAGAGAGTCTGCAAAGAGAGAGAGAGAGAGGTTGAGTAAGTAAGTGATCAAAGTGACTGGCAGGTGGCGTATAATGTAAATTTGAGGTCATTCTCTTTGGAAGAAAAAAATAATAGATCATATTTATTATTTAAGTGGTGAAAGACTGCAACATGCTGTCGTGCAAAGGACCTGGGAGCGCTTGTGCAGGAATTGCTGAAGGGTTGGTTTGCAGGTGTAGCAGGTAATCAAAAGTTAAAATGGGATGTTTGGCCCTTCATTGAAAGAGGGTTTGAATTCAAGAGCAGGGAGGTTCTGCTGCAGCTGTACAGGGCACTGTGAGGCCGCAACTCGAGTTCTGTGTGCAGTTCTGGTCCCCTCACGAGAGCAGATATACAGGCTTTGGAGGTGGTGTAGAGGAGGTTCACCAGATTGGTTCCAGGGATGGCAGTTAGGCCTATAAGGAAAGATTGAGTCACCTGGGATGACAATCATTGGAATTCAGAAGAATAAAAAGGGATCTTAACAAACATCTAATATTATGAAAGGCTGACTTCTGCTCCCATTTATGTTCATACTTGGCAATTCTCAACCCATATCTCCCACTGATCTTTGTCCTGCTGTATACCTCATCGACTTTCTTCTCTATCCACAGCAATTTTCTATCATCTGCAAACTTACTACCACTGCCTACCCATTCGTCCAAATCTCTCATATAGATCCCAAACAACTGAGGTGAGAGTAAAAAACACAAAGCTGGAGAAAATAAATAGTGTCCTTTATATAACAAAGGTAAAATTACGTAACCAACATTTTGTGTTATGGAAAAATGTCGACAGACGTCTGAACCAAAGAGCAGGGGTGGAGGGATGTGTGGTTGCAAAGGCAGGAGGTGATAGGTGGAGAAGGAGAGAGGGCACAGCAGCAATTAAGAAGAGCATGGTGGCTGGGGGGAAGAGAGCTGGAAAGGGGAAGAAAGGGGGGGGGGGGAAAGAGGAGAGAACAACTGAGATGCTTGCTTTA